>NC_040026.1:0-408 GCF_000972845.2 Larimichthys crocea
TGCGATTCGACAGTCGCGCTGGGGGCAAGGGGACCCCGTCCCCGGGGGGCCCCAGAGAGGGCGCAGCGGGCACTAAGTCCACGGCCCCGGGAAGCGGCGAGGTCCGGGCGGGGCGCTGTAAAGCTCGCGGCGCACCGCCATGGAGGAAATGCACCTGTCAGGCGGGGATTCGGTGCTGGGCTCTTCCCTATCACAGTTTCGTTCACTGAAGTGAAGCGGGAAGCAGTTTGGCGACGTCAGTGATGTCGGCTCAAGCCAATGATTGGTCAAAGTTGCGGAAAAATCGCTGCGATTGCTTAAAATTGCAATACCGCCCTGAATTCACAGAGATTCACTGACGTTGCGTTGAAGTTGCAAATCGCAACATCGCGAATTCCTGGAGGGTCTGAAAAAAGGCCATAGCAAGAG
>NC_040026.1:508-17187 GCF_000972845.2 Larimichthys crocea
GCCAAGTATAGAGGCCTACATTGAGACAAGCTATCTCAGTGTATGCCATAGAGACGTTTCCCTGTCCTCGCGCGAAGGAAACAAGACAGCACCCTCTTTCGCTTTCCTCTGTAAGAGCTTGGGTGGGCTGGCCCTGTGGCCTGATGCCCACCTCTGTAAACGGCCACAATATCCAAGGGCCTGAGTGACAGGGCCGCGGCAAATGGAGACTGGATCCCTCCCCATTCCTCCTCCTCATGTAAGGCATTATAAAAAGCTCAGCTCTGAGCCCAAACTCCTTGATGAAGAGGCCGTCTGGCCCATTTGGGCACCACCACCATATAATCAAGTGATGTGACGTAAAAAATGTGAAGGGCATTCAGAGCGCCAACTCAACCATAGTTTGCGCAGAGCAAAACCATAGGGCCCCACCTCCTTGGTTTCGCCGCTTTGACGTGTATTGTGGACCATTTTTGGTCCTAGAAGTCCAAACCTCCTTTCGTTTGGGTTGTAATATTGGGTAATGATCTCTGGCTTCGTTCTTCTCATGTTGTTCATCCACTGCTGTGTCGGTGGGTGCGGGTACTAGACGGACAACAGATTTGTTCGGTCTTGGGCCAATAGCTTCACCAGAGACAATCATCTCCACCAGGAAGCCCAAGATGGAACTGTAAACGCTCCCTGGAGCTTACAATGTGGTTTTTGGCAGAAGTTCTGAAGTTCTGAGAATCCCTTCTTAAATAGGTAAACAGGCAGGTCCAAAACCAGATGTCCGCCAGTAGAATGGTATTCCTGACTGGAAACACGTTGCAAATATTAAATAGTAACCTAATTGCGGGACAACTTTAAAACCCATGTCCTGCAATTTAGTGGAGGAATTCCAAATGAATGCTTTTTTCCCTTCCCGCAGTTTTCCCAGCCAAGAACTGCGTCATTTCCTGAAGTCACTGGTGTTATGAGGATACAGAGGACCTCTTATCATGGTTTGCGTGACAACCTGTCAAACGCCATAGACAATTGCGGCCTCCATTAAACCAGGCAGCAGAAAGCTAAAACAAAAGAGCCCTGGCTGGGAATGAACACACCCCCGCACTGCCCAGAAACAGGAGTGTGAGAAGCTGAGCGAAAGTGGGAAGAAGGACAACTGCAAGTGGTCCTTTTCAAATCTTAGGGATTGTTGGCGGTCATTTATCAAGTGCACGGTGAAAGAGCATAAAAAAATACTTTTATAATATTGTTCTGCCTAAACTGTTCCATAATACTCGTGTATTGGTTTTAAAGCCAATCACGGGACTGGAATGGAGGCCCTTCCCTCCGGCTGTGGGTGTGAAGAATTCTGCACCACTTTAATTGAGAAGGTCCCACTCTTTTAACGAGCACGTATGTCCGCCTCCTGCTTCCGACCCCTTCAGTAATTGGTTCCCCTCTCTATGGGGGTGTTGGGAACACTTGTTTGGACCCTTTGGACCCTGCCCCGTTTTTGCAGGAGAATTGTGATCCATTTGAAGCCCCAGGTTCTTCCGGACGATTGGCTGTCCCCACCCAGACTTTTTAAGGAGGCTTTTCCACCATTGGACCATCTTGTCTCACTGTTCCCATAATTCACAGCCTTTCTCTGAAGTGGTCCCCCTCGTACCATTTTTAAACATGGCAGTAGTTGCAGCCTCTGTTAAAAAAAAACCCTGGGCTTGATCCTACTGGTCTTTGGGCAAATTTTCAGGCCTATCTCTGAACTGCCACTTCTTTTCTTCTCCTAAAATCTTTAAGAAAAGGAATTGTGTTATTCTCAGCTCATGGGAACGTTTTAATGAACAAAACTTCTTTGAGAGTTTTCCAATCATCCGGTTTTAAAACATTTGGCAAACAAGTACGGAAGCCCTGAACCGCAATGTGTAAAAAAAAAAAACAATGAAAAACCAATGTGTACTTATTTTTGTTGCGTTATTTCAAGATATGATCATCTCATTATTTTGAGTATTTAAGGCCGTTTATTTATGCAGATAGTATAGCAGTAGTACGAGATATTATCTCGTTATTACGAGATAATGAGTTGTTATTTTGAGAAAAAATAATTTCGAAAAAAAAACATTTTTTGAAAATTTTGAAAATGTATCTCGTTATTACGAGATACTAAGTCGTTATAACGAGATATCTCGTTATAACGACTTAGTATCTCGTAATAACGAGATAACATTATGCTCCCTCAGATTGAACCAATATTGATATCAGCCACTAGAGGGCGGACGATGATGGCAGATCTGCAGATGGCAGAGATATACGGCTCTGGCAGACGGCCATTCCTATAAAGCAAACCCCAAAAGACAACAGTGACAGGCCTACAGCAGGCCTTTGTCAACAACAATCTTTGAAGTTGTAGTTCACTCTAAATTGAAAATGCTTAACTACAACATTACTAAAACATTACAGACAGTCTTTACTAACACATTACTACTGGGTTATTATTGCCATTCTGGTAAAAAAAAACAAAAAAACAACGATGTTATAATAGGGGCCGGGTCTTAAGTGTTTAAAGCGACTGTAGTACTACGGCAAGCCTAGAGGCACAAAATGGTAATGACAGTTTTTGCAGAGGGCTCAGTTGCTGACTTGCAAGTGTTTCAACCCTACCTTTCAACGCCCTCGTCATGTCCACCGGTCCTAAACTGCTGTTATAACACTTGTCAAAATAAACCCCTTAAGATGTAGCATTTAGAACGGAATTGTTTACAGATAAAAAAATAGTAGAAAAAACAAAGCATAGAATTATGACAACACAATAAAAACGAATAAGTTTATTTAACTCTCCCCCACAAGCACACACATCCGCTGGGCAGACAAACTGCTCTGTTTTGTATGTATTAATAAGTAGAATATTTGTGTCTTGATCATGTCTTTGTAGGACGAACTGGATGACTTTGCGCAGATGTGGAATGCACACCGCATCAGAAGACAACGTAATATCACTGCACCGCACGGACGTCCTGCCATTATGTATATGGCTCCTCACCTGTATGGGTCAACAGATCACATCTGTCAGTGTGACCCCGCTGACGTTCAGAACTGCCAAGAGGAGTGTGCAACGCCGACGCACCCATGTGACGATACAGTTTTTGAACTCTGTTGTTTGCTAATGGAAGAACTTAATCTCAATGTGCCAGAGAATGCAGGGAATGGTAGAGCCCTTTATCTAAGGCTCAGACAAGAGATACTACAACTGTTGTGATGTTGCATGTTATTTCCTGTGAAGCTGCAAGTTCTTACTTTTTCTTACTATTTCATTATTTATTCCAATTTACGTTATTTTAATACTATTCCATTACTATTTCCTTTTACTTTCTGTTACAATACTACCATTTTAGTGTTTATATCCCATTTACGACTTAAGAAAGTTAGAGTAACAGTCTTGTATGACTACAACCCAAACATCATATTATGTAAGTGTAATGTTTACATGCTTTTAAATAAAAGACAGATGTAAGCATACTTTGCTTGAGGATTTATTTACCAAAAAAGGCCACTGTTCTACGTTCAAAAGAATCAAGAACACAACTAGTATTTACCAGATATGTGTAGGTAACACAAAAATAACCTCTATATAACTGAAATTTACATGCCACCAAATGTGCATGGAGTAAGTATAGCCACAAGGAAAACAATAAATAAAATTACATTCGTATACCGTGGCTTTACATCAGATCCATCTTTAAGTAGCTTGAATCTAAGACTGACAGACTTCCTTCAAAATTCACTAAGTGTTGCATGTTCAGAGTATGCCTCACATGCTTTTAAATAAAAATACAGCTGTAAGCAAACTTTCCTCAAGAATTTACTTACCAACAAAAATGGCCACTGTTCTATTTTGTTTAAAGAATCAAGAACACAACTAGTATTTACCAGATATGTGTAGGCATCACAAACATAACCTCCATTTAACAGAAATTTACATGCCGCCAAATGTGCATAGAGCAAGTATAGCAAAAAAAAAACAAAACACTCGTATACCGTGGCTTTACATTAGATCCATTTTTAAGTAGCTTGAATCTAAGACTGACAGACTCCCTTCAAAATTCACTAAGTGCTGCATGTGCAGAGTATGCCTCACATGCTTTTGAATAAAAATACAGCTGTAAGCATACTTTCCTCAAGAATTTACTTACCAACAAAAATGGCCACTGTTCTATTTTGTTTAAAAGAATAAACAACACAATTAGTTTTTACCAGATATGTGTAGGTAACACAAAAACAACCTCTATATAACTAACTAAATTTGCATGCCACCAAATGTGCATGGAGTAAGTATAGCCAAAAAAAATCACATCCTTATACCCTAGCTTTAAATCAGATCCATTTTTAAGTAGCTTGCATCTAAGACATTGACAAACTCCCTTCGGAATTCACTGTAAGTGCTGTATGTGCAGGGTATCTGTAACAATGGACCACATGTATGTGCCACTGGGCATCTATGTAACCCCCTGACATCAGTAAACTCAACATCAATGTGTGAAACACAGATAATATCAGACCCAGTGGTAAATCGCAGAAATTTATGCAGTTTATCTTTGTCGAGTGATCGAATGAACAGCTTCAGGAACTGCATTGTTTTGCTGTGAGAAGGTCGCTTCTCGTCTAACTTAAGTAACGCAATAATGCCTTTTGCTGTTGGAACCTTGGTTTCATACAGGGCTGAAACTGCAGATACAGTTGGAAGCAGAGTTTTTAAAGTAACCTGAGCACTAGCAGCCATCATTTTCAGTGCATACATTGGCTCCTAAATTAGCTGTTTGTGTGCAGTTTGGATGATGGTGTCCTTAACGGTGTCTCCATCAGGTGCAGTGTGTCCTCCCATTCTGGAGAGCAGGTCGAGCAGGTCGTCCTCATCATACTGCCTCCCTTCAAGCACGGAGTTGACGATGTCTTTTTCAAAAGGAGTTACAAACCTTGTGTAAAGCATAAAGTATAAAACATTAATTACAGTGCGTAATACAGAAAACAGTAGTCAGTACGTTCACATGCACTTAGAGAAATGCAACTTATTACCTTAGGCCGGCTAATGTTGAAGTTTTAAAAGTCATATATACACCTTTAGTCAGAGTGAAGCTTTTGTAATCAGACTATTCATGCCAGATAATGTGGTTAAGTCAAGCTTTTTCAGCATGTATACAAACCACAATTAGCCGTACTATTGACTGGCCTGTGCAGCTCTGCAGCTGCTGCTAACTTCAGCTAATTTATACTATTTAGGCTAATCTGCAAGTTGTGCGTGTAGGTGAACATGCTTAGCGCAGCTATTGCCAATAGCCTGGCTCAGATGTGCATGGAAACATACTGACCTTCTATTACAACAATTCTTAACTCACATAGCAGTATCATTTAATTTTTCAGCTTAAAACAATACCTTTACCTCAAAAAAGATTCTATCAGCATTTCTGTTGATACTTGGTTTTCACCATGAATGAGGCACACTGTGAAAGCCAATGATAACTTTATGGGAAAGAATCCATGGTCCTTGTATGCCTTCAGCAGAATTCTACCAATTGCTTCCCATTCTTCTCTCCCATATTCAGGCTGAAGTGCTGGGACATATTCCTCTTCCCCATCCGCACAATTCACGAATAAACTTTCCCAAAAACAGGAGTAAGCATCCCTGGCAACACCTGAAGCATCAATGCCACTTTCGTTTACAAAGGTCACTGACAGGTTGGTATCCATTAAACTGGCATCTTTGAACTGTTCCACCATGTCAGCAACAATGTTTACCCGATGCAGTCTCAGTGCTTTCTGAGCTACACCCTGTTGAGCATGTGCTTCCTCTGGTGATGGACGGGATATGTCTGTTTCAAATGCCTCCACATGTGCTTCGTCTGGTGACAGAAAAGATATGTCTGCTTGAGTTTCATCTACGGGAAGAGTATCTTTAGAGCCGTAGTTAGGATCGTCCACTGGACCAAACTGTATTTCGTCATCAGATGACAAACTGGTCATGCTTGTTATGTAGCAGTCATCATTGCTTTCTGGTGGTGCGTCTGGACTTTCAACATCCTCAGAAGAAGCCTCAGATTCTTCACGATCAACAGTAACTAAATAGAATCTCAGTACTCCTAGTTTCACAGATTCATACAACTGTCCAATGTTGACATCATGTGGCATTTCGCTTTCTTGAAAGTCATAAATCTGGAAAATGAAATTAGCAAGAGGACCTTTCTTTGACTGGCCTTCGGGGAAAAAAAGCTCCTTTCCCAACTTGATGAGGTCTTCATAACCGTCAGTTTTTTTAACTAACACCTTTCTTGTCCCTCCCCCACATCTAGTTCGCACTTGCTTTTTATTGTGTATCCATCCCAGCTCAATTCGTCTCGTGTCCTTGCTGGCATTTTTGTTTCCATGCAGCGGTACTTTTCTAAATGCCCTTTCCTCCTCTTCACCAGAGTCATCTAAGGAACTCCTTGAAGGGTTCCTCAGTTTCATTTTCTTCCTGAGTTTTTCAAGAAGGTTTAATTTTCTTGACTCTCTTGCTTGGTTGCCGTTGCCACAGTAATTCCTCAAAGCAATCCTGTCACCAAGGGCTGGCAGGAATCTCTCCAGTGTTTTCTCATCCATATTTGCCATTGTTGCTTCGTCTATCTATGAACACACAAATATATAATTAGGGAATCAAAATGGCAGCAATGTCACCTATCATGTGTTTAACTACTGACATTGAAAATATACAATCCAACACCTTATTGTGTAGATGAACTAACGCTGATAAAGTCCAATGTGTTACCCAATTCTTGTAATGTCCTGTGAATTGTCTACATTAAGCTCAGCCTTTATAGAGAAAATGTTTAATGTGGAATGTAAGGATGATCACTATATTCTGCTCAGACACATCTTTTGACCCAACATTAACAGCAGTCAGGAAACACACAATTTAACCCTTTGTCTGGTAATAAAAATGATGACAACACAAGTAATGTAACGGTTTATAAATGCTAAATTTACATGTTGCCCCTTTTATAGCACAAAAATAACCCATTGGAGAAACAAATTTCTATTTTTGAGGTTGGATGCAGACAGTTGCAGGGATTAAAGCAAAAAAAAAAAATCATCTGACTGAACTTTTTTCAATTAGACATCTGATCAAGTATCCCCCCCCCAGAGTAATACAGTTTATGCACCAAATACAACTTCTAACATTCCAAAATCACCCTACATCATTTATATGTACAATCTGTGTCCAAACATATTTTGAATATCTTTTTCAAACATTTGATGGTGTACAACAGTGCACTAACCTCACTGTGATCACCAAATTCAGTTTACCCACCTCTTATTTTACCACTACACCCCTGTATAGTATAGACAGTATCCTAACATTACCCTTTGCAGGTGCGCAGCAGTCTATCCTAGTGGGAGGGGCCTATTGTGGTTTTCATACCGTAATGTTTATACCGAGGCTATTTAGTGTTTCTTTTTTTTTTTAGTGCTCTCACGCAGCCACCATGAACGCCAACGGATAGGCTTGGATTGAAGATGTATCAGACTAACTCATGTACAGAAATCCTATTTTTATTATTTGTTTTAAAAGGAGTTTAAGTGACTACTTAAAAAGAGCTCTTCAAATGGAAACCCCAACATGACAATGCTTAAACTCACCTTCCTACTCAGGCACCAACGTAAAAGAAAACGCTTTTAAGGTTGACTGCGTCGTCAGTAGCCTTCTGTATTTCAGTTTTGATTTTTCTACGCGAGATTTGGCATGGTTAGAGACACTGATAAGTTTGATTAAATGACATGAAATAGTTAGTCGCCCTGATATCTAAGCTGTTGCTAACAAGTGGTGGGCCTATCATAGTACCCAAACATTAGGCCTATACCCATGCCTTTTCAGACATTCTTACCTTCTCCTCGACCATGCGCTTTATGGTGTCCTCTGTTACGTCCCTTTTGCGGAGAAAGGCATACATATCATCTTCTTTGGCTGCCATAACTTCGATGTTCAGCGTCCACGTGCTATCTCAGACTGTAAGACGGACCCATAGACTAGTCGGTGCAGCGCAACCGTTGCAATCAGGTTGCAATCTGTGGTCAGACCTTCTGGTGTCACAATGAAATCGGTCCAATGTTCAAAACTGTTAAAGTGATGCCAGTCACGCCTAGTTGCTAGGCCTTGACGATTAGGGGGAACAATACAAAACGGACCACTTTTTAAATGACAAAAAAAAAAAAAAAAAAAAATCGAATCAATGAGGATACCACGAAAAACTATGAAAACCATGCAACCATGTGATTTTGTCAGACCAGGACGGGAATGAGGACTCAGATGCAGAGGATAATAACAATAAGGCACACTTTATTGAAGTCTGGATCTTCTTAGAAGAGTGATGAAAAGAATAGGCTATGTAACTTTGTCTATTCTTAAGAGACCTGGCTAATATGACAGGGCATAACACACCTCCAAAAGAGGAAAACACATAAGGGGAGGGAACAAGATTATATACAAACAAGGAAAACACAAGACTAATCTAGAAATGAAAACTCTCACAAGGAGGAAAATAAAACACTATATAATAAACACAAAACGCTCCCGAAGGAGGAAAACCAAATCTAAACAAATGGGATCAAACAAAATGCTCACCTAAACAGGGGCTCTACTGATATCTAAACTCTAACAAAAAAATCACTCCACAAGCGGGAGGACAAAAACTGTAACAGAAAACAAAAATAGAACACTAAACTTTAGAAAAGGTTAAACAACAAAAAATCACTCTTAAAGAGGAAGACGACAACAACTTACGTGACAAAACTAATTTCTTTCTTATGGCGAACGGACTGTGACAAAGAGGGCTTGGGTGATCGAACGAGACGAAACACTTTGGCACAAGACAAAGGGAGACGCAGACAATATATACAGAGGGTAATGGGGAACAGGTGGAAACAATCAGGGCGGGGAAGACAATCACGCGGTGACACATGAGGAAGGGCAAGTGACCTGAAACGAGAGGAGAGTTAACTTTCAAAATAAAACAGGAAATGACAAGACATAACAAAAACCCAGCTTGACCTCACCGCGGTGTGACAGATTTAAGTTATCGTTCCAGTGACATCAGGATTTATGGCCAAAAAGCAAGTACGTGACCAATATAGCCATTTCAATAAAACTACCACTGGAAAAAAATTCCACATGCTTTTTTCTGAAAGGGGGGGGGGGGGGGGGATAATAAGTAAGTTGGGAATTACTTTTGGCTTCATTACCTGATACTGTTCCTTTACAACTCACCACATTGCTGAAGATGAGTAAAATCAAAAGGCAAAATCAGTTCATTTTCAAGTTGAGCAGGGGATGACAAAACAAAAACACAACATTGCATAAACTGAGAGCACCAGCATTACCTGCATCTTGGAGGCATCTTTACCTTTTAAGTTTACAATTGGGCTGCTTGTAGCACATGTGCCAGGAAGATTATTCAATTGCTTTCCTTCATGATTATGTTGTTATGTAAACACCTTAATGTGGCCATAAAAACACATAAAGCCAAACTTTTAAAATATATGTTTTTAATCAGAATGAATAGTTCATGTTCATCCTCTGAACATATATCAATCATGTAAAACTCGTTTAACCGTTCACAAACTGAGCCAAACATTCTTTTTTCCCCAGACATGATACGCTTCAGTCACAAAAAGGCTTGTGTGGTTAGATGGCACACAATGTACCAATGTCACACGATGTACCACAAATTCTATTTAAAAAGTAGTTTATATATAGCCTATATAACAAATGCACAAAAAGTTTCACTTGAAATTTACTGACAACTGTACCCTTAGCTATAACAAGTAGCCTAGTATGCTGAGGAAACTTTATGTGTCATTACACCATCAGACATTTTAACTTGTAATGCATAGGTACAAATATAATTTATCAAAACAAGTCAATTTTATCATAAAAACATGGTAAATGAGAACATGCTGCGATGTATGTGTATACTGAAGGCTACTGATGACTTCATAACAACCAATGTGAGTAAAAGTAAAAGACTGAAGAAAAGGCTGATGGCAATTGCTTGTTCGTGTCCTCCCTAAGCACATGGCTTAAGTTTTAGAAAGACAGAAAAACAATTTATTGAGTTTATGAATACCCTACAAAAAAAACAATAAACACAAACAAATTATTCAGTAAAACCCATATAATTATTGATATATCAGGAGTATTATCTCACAGGACACTACCCTCCCTATCATGTTCCTTTGTTTTTGTTAGTACTAGAAACAGCAAAAGCCCTTTTTGCACTTTACTTATCATTATTGTCTCATTATAGCATGTTCTGTTGTGCCTATGCACCTTATTGTATGTCCTGTCCTGTCCTGCGCACTTTAATGT
Organism: Larimichthys crocea; assembly: GCF_000972845.2. Lineage (NCBI taxonomy): Eukaryota > Metazoa > Chordata > Actinopteri > Sciaenidae > Larimichthys > Larimichthys crocea. Next base: position 10,848 of record NC_040026.1, read on the forward strand.
ATGTCCTGTCCTGTCTTGATACTTGTCTGCATGGATAGTGGGAAACGCAATTTCGATTTCTTTGTATGTCTAGTACATGTGAAGAAATTGACAAATAAACTGACTTTGACTTTGACTTTTGACTTTGATTATTACAATAGTAATAGGATGAGACTATAACAAAGTTGCAGAGAAAAAAAAGACCTATCAACATCACCTAAGTTTTGAATATAGTCATTAATCCCATACTGTATCCTTCCTTACTAATGTTTGGACCTCTGTAGGCGATAGTTATTGCGTCGGCGTTGCACACTCCTCTTGGCAGTTCTGACGTCAGCGGGGTCACACTGACAGAGGTGATCTGTTGACCCATACAGGTGAGGAGCCATAATACATAATGGCAGGACGTCCGTCGCGGTGCAGTGAATACGGTGTCTTCTGAGGCGGTGTGCATTCCAAATCTGCGCAAAGTCACCAGTTGTCCTACAAAGACATGATCAAGACACAAATATTCTACTTATTAATACATACAACCAAAAACAGAGCAGTTTTGTCTGCCCAGGATGTGTGTTTTTTTGTGTTGTCATAATTCATCTTTTTTTTTCTACTATTTTTTTATCTGTAAACAATTCGTTCTAAATGCCTACATCTTAAGGGGTTTATTTTGACAAGTGTTATAAAGCATTGTAGGAACCGGTGGACATGACCAGGGCGTTGAAAGGTAGGTTGAAAACATTTGCAAGTCAGCAACTGAGCCTCTGCAAAACTGTCATTACCATTTTGTGCCTCTAGGCTTTGCCGTAGTACTACGGTCCGCTTTTAAAACTACTTAAGACCCCGGCCCTATTATAACATCGTTTTTTTTTGTTTTTTTTTTACCAGAATGGCAAATAACAAACCATAGTAAGTGTTTAGTAAAGACTGTCTGTAATGTTTTAGTAATGTTGTAGTTAAGCATTTTCAATTTAGAGTGAACTACAACTTCAAAGATTGTTGTTGAAAAGGCCTGCTGTGGCCTGTCACTGTTGTCTTTTGGGGTTTGCTTTATAGGAATGGAGGCCGTCTGCCAGAGGCCCGGTAATAGCGCTGCCATCTGGCAATCTGCCTCATCGTCCGCCCTCCTAGTGGCTGAATATCTCAATATGGTTTCAATCTGAGGGAGCATAAATATATCTCGTTATTACGAGATACTAAGTCGTTTATAAACGGATATCTCGTAATAACGACTTTAGTTCTCGTAATAACGAGATACATTTTTCAAAAAATTTTCCAAAAATGTTTTTTTTTCGAAATTATTTTTCTCAAAATAACAACCATCATACTCGTAATAACGAGAATATATCTCGTTATAACGACTTAGTAATCTCGTAATAACGAGATAAATTTCAAAAAAAAAATTTTTTTCAAAATTTTTCTAAAAATTTTTTTTTTTTCGAAATTATTTCTCAAATAACAACTTATTATCTCGAAATAACGAGATACTATCTCATAATAACGACTTTAATATCTCAAAATAATGAGATAATGATCTTGAAATAAACAACAACAAAAAAATACACATGTGTGCAGGGCTTTTTTTTTTTTTTTTACCATGCGGTTCAGGGCTTCCGTAGCACAAGCACAGAACAGCCTTTTTTAAGAGTTTTAATGATATATTTTTAGGCTTGACTCTGGTCACTGTGTCGTCCTTGTACTTTTAGATTTGACTGCAGCCTTTGATACAGTCGACCATGAAATCCTGATTGCTCATCTGGAAGCAGTGGTGGGCATAGTGGCACGGCACTCCAATGGTTTAGGTCCTATCTGTCCACATCTGACTTCTGTGTCAGCCTTGATGACTCTGTGTCCTCACGGCTCCTCTCTCATGTGGGGTCCCACAGGGCGCTGTGCTTGGCCTCTTTATTCTGCCTTTGACCTACTCCCACTTGGCTCCATCCTCCAGAACATGGCATATCCTTCCACGCTCATGCGGATGACAGCCAATCTATGTCCTCCCTCTCAAAAAGGGCGGACTCTTACTACTGTCAAACCGGCTACTATGGTGGTCCGGTAGAGTAAGCTTAAAGCATAGGGATGACTTGAAATTTTCTGAATTTTAATGGAAAAAGACAGAAGTCATAGTCCTTTGGTGGCACCTCTGGGACCCCCCCCTAGTTGATCTGGGTCCCTGCACATCATCACGTCCCAATTTGTTAAATCTAGGGTAAAAGAAAGTGGACGCTGATTGTAACGACAATTTTTTCCATTTCCCAAACAATTGCCTTTTCATTCAGGTTGTCACTTACTTCACGCAGGTGGGATCGGAGAGAACTACGCAGACCCAAAATTTGACTTTCCAGACATTTTGACAGTTGCAGTTGTTTTGTATTTTATTGAAGAAAGCAGTTTGACTACCAATAATTTGTAGGTGAGAGCTCTTGGCCCTGTGTGCTCTGGTCTGTTCAGGTCTGGGGGTCTGAGGTTTGGGCTCTGAGGTCTGGTGAGAACTGGTGTGCCCTCCTTCCGTCTCTACCTCTTCCTGTGACCTATGCCTTTATGCTCACTGCCACCCAGGGTCCAAACTATGCAATTTAAAAAACATATCTAAATAATAAAATAACCTGCACACTAACTAAATGGCTCCTACCACCGGCCCCTATTGTCCTAAGTGTACACAAACACAATTACTAATAAAAGTAATAATGGAGCACATCATTTTTTTTTTTTTAACCTTATACATTTTCAAAACAACAAGCAGTATGTACTATTTGTTGGCATTTAATCTTGGATTCTTATCTTCATCTTCTTCTTCACTCTTTTCAGAGTAAAGCAGCAGTCCTTTGCCATCAGGCCTCAGCTCTGGAGTAGACATATTTTTGTTATGGTCTCTCCAAATGTTTACTCGTTGTCTTGAGCGGCGAACTGGTGGCGGACAAGACCTTTTGCATCCCTTTTTTGGTCTCCAGGTAGTCTTCCATTAACCAGGATCCTTGGGTGCAGTGGAATCAACCACCAGAACAATGTCACAATGGAGCAGAAGCTCTTTGACTGTAGACCACCGTTTTTCCGTTCTTGGATCAGGGTAAGTATCGCTTGAGTCCACCTTTTCCAAAATAGATTCCGCTCATATATTGCACTTGTTTCCATCTGCGTCTGCTGGTATAAATCTTCGTTTGCAAAAGTCCAGGGGTAGTAAGAGGTTTGGGTTTTCAGCAGAAAAAAGGTGATTTGGGTGGAGTGCTTCCAGATCCATTGAATCATCAGACTTTTAGTTATGGGTCGCGTCATTTTAAGATTGCTCGTCGCTTCACAAAGAACGGTTTGCAATCCTCGTCATCCAGAAACTTTGGTTTAGCACAGATTTCAGCCACATTCGAACCATGCGGATCAATCTTCCCAAACACCGCCGTGATGGGAAGCCTGCGGGGGGTGTAAGCGCCACTTTATCCCGTAGATGTAGAGAAAAAGCGAATAATGTGAGATAAGCACTAATATAGGAAATGAAAGAATCGGAGAGAGAACCGGGGTTGTAGTCTATCGGAATTGTGTCTATTAAGGTTCTTGAGTGCTTCTCTCAATTCCTTTATCGTGTGAACGCATCTAGTCGTAAAGGTTGTTGTTAGGTCCATTAGGGGGATCTTATCGATCGATGAGATGATAAAACCTTACCAAGGCTCTCGTATCAAACAGGTATGAATGTAGATAAAGTAAATGAGCAGAGCACATAAATCTTATCATGTGAAGGCAGTGGTAATTATCACTAATTGTAAAGCTGGTTGTCAACCAAAGAATGTGTTAAATTTGAGCAAAGCTAATCAAGATGGTAGCTATTAGACGTGCTGATAGTATCTAGGTAACTTGCCCTGGACCTTGCGATTCATTGTTGAAGATTACCACACATCATCGTTCTTACCAAGGACTAGTTTTGACGCTCGGAAGGCTCTTTCTGATCTATAACAGAACCAGGAGGTAGTCCACTTTTCCCAGCATCTGTGAGGCGAGGGTCTACTGGAGAATCACTCGCAAGAGCATTGAGTCTGCCATGTTTTTTGCATCCACTTTTGATCGCGGGTCGTTGTTAACACACAACACAGTCGTTTATGGATTTTCCTTGCTGCAGGATTAGCTTTGGGATGATCCAATATGTTCTTATCTGTGAGACAGCAGGTGATTTCTTCCGTTCTTCTTTATCTCCTCATGTCCAAGTTGTTTATGAATGTGGCGTAACGAAAGCTTGTAAATGTGAAGGTCTTTTTAGAATAATAATGGGGTGTTTTAGGCTTCTTTTCTTACATCGCTATTTTGTCAGAAAAGGAGATGGAGGCGACCACCTACTCTCAGAAGTCCTCATCCACACCGGGTCCAGTGTTGGACAGATGGCTGTCATCTGCTGCAACCCTTGTAACCACTCCAGCGTAGATGTTCTGTTCTGGTGAATACTCATGTCCTGGGCTGAAAGAGATGACTGGGCTTTCTGCTTGGCAAGCAAAGATCTGCAGGACAGAAATATACAAAGTATCAAAGCCACAGGACTCGTGTCTTTTAAAAGCTGGAGATCGTCTGCGTAAATCCTATTTCCACGTTCTCCTTTACCTTGCCGATCATGTTCAGAGTTACTTACACTTACACCAGTCTGTAACGCCTTCCTCTCTTGGGTCAGTTGCTTGGCTTGAGTGTTTGTTTTTACCTTCAGAGCCAGGCTACAGAAGGCCTTCAGATTTCTCCATGATGAGAAATAGTTGAGCAGATGCGCGGGGGAGGTCAGGGGAATTTGCAATGATGGTCAAGTGAGGTTTGTTTTGATTGCTGGAATCAATTGGCAGAGATTACTAATGATTCAGGTGAGGCTTTGACCACTCTTGATCGATTTACAGAGAAAACGCGGCCCGTTGATCCATCTCTTGCAATTTAGGAAAGGGTCCCTGCTGTTAGTTCCGCTAGATGCTTCAGCGCTGGGGTTGTCTTGTTGTGCTGACATACTCCAGTGTGATACATCTGTAGCATCCCTTACAAAGGAGAGCCGTTCGCTACAAATGTTTGGAAACGGGGGGGTGCATTGTGAGGGAACCTGAAGGACTGTTGACTAGCGGTCCGAAGATTGATTTGGCCAGTTGAAGCTCCAATTCTTTTTGCAGCATAGTGTCCGACCTCAAAGCTAGGACTGCAAAGCTGTGACTCCGTCGGGGAGTAGTCATCGTGTTTTAATGGTGCCACTCTTGATTTTCCAGGTATGAATGCATATGCACTCGTTGTGTGTTTTTCCAGTCTTAGGTAGGAAACAGTAACATATCCAAGTTCGCGGACGTCCGAGAAGTGGTGAAGGTGGCATATCGGATTTGGGCCAAAACTTGCAGGCTTGTGATGCAACACCGATCGACATTGAAACTCGCCATCTGTGAAGATCTGCCTAGCCATGCGTTCCCACTGTTCTAAGAAGTTTGGGGGTATGTGTTTCTCCGTCCCATCCAATGGTTTTTCTTACAGAGCTCCTCCTGCATAATCAGTTTGGGCTGGCAGAGTAATGGTGCGAGAAATCCCTAAGATGGATCATATATTGAGCCAATTACCTGACGAGATGCCACGGCCCTTGTGTATGGTCGTCCCGTGCACAGCAATTCTGAACGTTGAAACATCATCTCAAACACAAGCCCAGACCAGAATCCATCTCAACACACCAGAGCAGATCCTAGTGCCCTTGCCATATGGAAGATTGTCCTTTGTCCAAGTCCCCAGAGCCTCTTTGAGTTCCTTTGGCACGGTTTTTTCCTTGTGGAAATGGATGCTAGTACTGTAACGGCTGGTGCCGGAATCCATTTTGAAGCATGAATCCCAAGCCTCCCTTTTGGCAGAGAGCAGTCAGTCGCTTACCATTTGTACTGCTTCTTTGTTCTGAAGGCATGGATTTCAAGCGAATCATCCACGGAACAGTTGTTTTCCTTTCTACGGGGTTCGTCTCCCCTCCTGATCTGTGTGAAGCGAGTTTTGTTGCTTCAGCATCCCCTTAGTTAAATGCGAAGTTTGCACAACTGTGACGCCACGGTTCCAAAAAATGAACTTTTTAATCCTATACTCAACAAGGATCCTTGCTGGCAACCACACCATTGGGCCAGACACAGGAATCTCAGATAGTCGACGGTTTTTCTGATATTTGACTTGATGAAACATTGCCTTTAAATGTCGGATCGGTCGGGGCCATCAAAAATCAACTGGTTCTTGGCCTGACCTGAGGAGAACGCCAATGATTGAGTTTGGTAGTCTGGTTGGACCCCGGTAGCAGTTGGCAGTTGTGACGTTCTTTCCTTTAGATAAATATAACTGCGCGCGTCGAAGACCACTCCTTAATGTCTTTTTTCTTGGAGTGAACACGACTTCCATGATGCGG
>NC_040026.1:17287-24554 GCF_000972845.2 Larimichthys crocea
GCAGTTGACATGCTGACATCAAAATTCAGTCAACAAGCTCAAGTGCTTGCTTGTTACATGGTTGTGTATTGAAAGTGACACAACCCATTTCTACCAAATGTGTTAACAAATACAGTGATGGGGACAAAAAGCTACCTGAAAATGTTTCTGTGTTTCCTGTGGATGTATTGAATGCAGAAGTAGTGACAAGCCTGAGGCAGAAATACCCTGAAATAAATGAGGTCCATCTGACTAAAAAAGCCACATTTAAAGGAAATACTTACAGAACTGGCATGCTGATTCCTTATGGTTCAACTGGTGGCCTGCCCGAATTTGCAGAGATTGTCCAAATATGTGTTGTGAAAGACAGGTTGAGCTTTGTTGTGAAAATATTGTGTGCATGGTACCATGAACACTTTAGAGCTTATCAATTGACTATGTGTCCCATAAGAGAGGTTGCCCTCGTGGATTTCGAAGACCTCGCTGATGGTTTACCCCTCTGCGAGTACACTGTAGGAGGTAGACGCATGGTGACTTTAAAGAGGCACATCATTGTATAAGGTAGGTTTTGTGTTTTTTTTTTCCCCCCTATTGCATTGTTTTCCACTGTTTTGATTAGTTTTACCCACTGCTTGAACACTTGACCTATGCATAAACCAAAGTAAAACAACGTTAAAGGGAAATTCCGGCCAATTTCAACATGCAGTTGGATTGCTCATGCTACCCATGACATGTCTTTTAGTGATATTTAAATAAACACATCATGCCCCCAGCTAGTCAGAATCTCGGAAAGGGCTGAACAAAAGCTGACGCGTCTTTGGGTACTGACAAGTCGAGGGTAGCGTGAGCAATACATCTGCATGTTGAAATTGGCCGGAATTTCCCTTTAAGTTGTTGTGGCTATACCTTAAACTCATTGTCACTATACTATACCTTAAACATAAGAACTGCTGTACACTTTAGTAGTTGAAAACGCATCTACTCGAAATAGAAAACACATTGGGTAAATGAACATGCATACAGCACACACCTCAAAACACTTACTTTTGAAACTGAATACTATTTTGCCAGTTACAGAAAGACCAGGGGCCTCATGTACAAAGCATGCGTACGCACAAAAAAGGGGCGTACGTCCTTTTCCACGCTCACGTTCAAATGTATCAAACGTGAAACGATCGTAGAAATGTGCGTGCCCCACGCCAATTTCATAGCTGTCGTACGCACGTTCTACAGCTATTGTTCCTTTGGGCGACATTAGAGGTGACGCTGGGAAACTGTTAATAATGTGAAAACAAGTAGTCATCAGAGTGATGTGCACATCAGAGACACACTTTGAACACACCCACGTGTTTGCAGTTATATGGGTGGATATAAAAGCATGCGCAATGTGATGAAGAAAATGGTATTAACAAAAGTTGTTAGGGGACCTTGCAAATGATGCAATCCGCCGTGAGCGATTTAAGCAATGCAAGGATTTACTTGCAAACAATGATAATTGGCCCATAAGACGATTTCGGTTACCAACGCCTGTTACTGGAGATGTGGCGCAAGACTGCGGCCGGCCCTAGAGCGCAACGGGGGGCCGGCTGTGACTACGCTGGGGTTCCTGGCAACAGGGGCAATCCAGCGGGAGCTGGCCGATCGGTCAGGAGTGTGCCAGTTAACCCTGAGCCGAGCCATGCCAGCTGTGTGGGACGGAATCATCCAAATGTCTTCCTGGTACATCAGATTCCCGTCACATGCTGTTGAACAGGCCGACATTAAAGCGCAATTTGCAGCGAGAAGCCGGTTTCCCCTGATGTATCGGAGCTATTGACTGCCACACAATGCTATAAAATCACAGGATGAATTTGTTTAGTTAGTAGGAAACATTTTCATTCCTTCAATGCGCAAATGCAACTAACTACAAATCGTGGCAAGGTAGCCTGGTTCAACGCACGACTCATTCATTATGACCAACAGCATGGTTGGGAACAGGCTGGAGGCTGGCACGGTGCGCGATTGGTGGCTTCTATCCCTTAATTGTCCCGTAACGCTGGTTTACATACGGGACAATTAAAGGAATAAACTTTTTTACTTACCCAGAAGCCACCCATCGCGCACCGTGCCAGTGTGCTAATGCACATTTGGGCATGGGGCATTCAAAATCATGTTTTTTTGTTTTCTTTATTTTCTGCTGGTGAAATTAGAGCTGCAGAGCTTTCTAACAAGCCCTGATTGTCCCCCTGTGTTCAGTATTCTTGTCAGTAAAAGCGGGCGTAAAATGTCAGCCCAGCGCCACACTGTCCCCCCCTGTGTGTGCGCTACTCGGATCCCACGACATAACAGCCTCACACACACACTACCACTCACGTCTTTTTTTTGGTCAAATTTATCCCTGTTGACAGGGTACCAAACAGAATCTCCACTTCATTCACTAGAATATTTAGCTCAGACTCTGTAAAATTCCTTTTCTTTCCTTTGTTTATCGCGTTATCTGATCGGAGAAGAGGTGAATCTCAGGTCCAGGGTCTATTTAAATAGATTTGCATATGTAAATAGGGGCGTGGACAGGGAGGGGTTGCACGTGCGCTCAATTCCACGTTGATTGGCATGTACAAAAGAAACGTGCTTGGATCCATGCGAACGCACACTTTGATACATCTGAATATTTTTGTGCGTACGACAGTTTCCGGGTTCTGGCGTACGGCAAGTTTTAGTAGAAATCCACGCAAGTACCGTACATGAGGCCCCAGTTGTTTTTATTTTAGAATAGAATAGAATATCTTATGTCATTGTCACTGTACAACGAAATTAAAAGTGCCATCCAGTCAGTGCAAAGATTTCATCACCAAGTGCAAAATTTACAAAGTCAAGAAATTACACATCAACAACAACAACAACAGCAGCAACAACAACAACATCATGTTGGGACAGATTACTGTGTGAATGATTGTCAGCGTGCCGTAGTTTAGCAGCATTTAAACAGGTGATTGCCGTGGGGTAGAAACTGTGGCATGAATCGTGTTTGTCCTGCCCTGATTGCTCTGTTACCGCTTTCCTATGGCAACAGTTCAACAGGGGGTGGCCAGGGTGTGAGGTGTCTTTTGTTATATGTGGGGCTTTTTTCACACACCGCAACGCGGTGAAGATCTTCCAGCTGGGGAGGGGGCAGCCAACAATCTTTTGGGCGGTCTTGATGACCCCCTGGAGCGCATTCCTCTAGATGCTGTGGCTGCTAGCGTACCATAAATATGCAGTATGTCTTATACTTTCTATGGTGGCTCTGTAGAAAAACAGATAAGCAGCCTTTGTGTGATGTTGCTCTTCTGAGTGTCCGGAGAAGTACAGTCTGTGTTGGGACTTCTTCTCAGCAGCTCAGAGGTGTTTGCGCTCCAGGTCAGGTTGTCCTCAATGCTGACTCCAGGAAGGGAAAGTTTGTTACTCTCTCCACGCTTTGCCCGCTGATGTTAAGTGGAGGGATCTCTGTCCTTTTTTTTCCTATAGTCAATTATGAGTTCTTTTGTCTTTGAGGTTTCAGGAGAAGGTTGTTGGCCACACACCATGACACCAGCTGCGTTACCTCGTCTCTGTAGGCAGACTCGTCACCCCCAGATATGAGCCACCACCGTGGTGTCGTCTGCAAATTTAATGATGGTTTGCTCTGATGGACAGGGAGCAGTCATGTGTGTACAGGGAGTAGAGCAGTGGGCTGAGCACACAGCCCTGGGGAGAGCCAGTGCTGAGGCTCAGGGCTGGGGATGTTTGGGTGGCCATTCTCACTCTCTGTTTGCGGTCGGAAAGGAAATGTTATAACACATGCAGGTTGTGTGAGGAAGCCCCAGGTCTCTCAGCTTGGTCACCATCCGTGTGGGAGGATGGTATTAAATGCTGGCTGTAATCCACGAAGAGCATCCGCACATAGTTCCCTTGTCCCTCAGGTGTGACAGGGCGGCATGGAGTGCTGTGGCAACGGCGTCCCCGTGGATCGGTTTGCTCTTGTACGCAAATGGTGGGGGTCAAGGCTGCGTGGCAGGGGGCTGATGTAATGTGACTACGGACCAGTTTTTCAAAAGCACTTCATCACACTGGGGTGAGTGCAACTGGTCTGTAGTCATTTAGACCAGAGATGTGGGGCTTCTTGGGCACAGGAACTATGATGGAGGACTTGAGACAGGGTGGGACAGTTGACTGTGCTAGTGATCTTTGAAGATCCTGGTGAAGATCCCCAGCCAGCTGGTCGGCGCAGTCCCTCAGCACCCGGCCCGGGACGCCATCAGGACCCGTCGCCTTCCTCCGGGTTGACAGCCCGCAGCGAGCGCCTCACCTCGTGTTTCCTCCAGAGTGAGGACTGTGCTGCTGTGGGCTGCGTGGTGTTGTTGGGCCTCTGGTGCTGGTGACCTCAAAGCGGGCAAAGAAGATGTTCAGCTCCCTGCCAGTGCAGGGTCACCTCGGCGGCTCCGGGTTGGTTTATAGTTTGTCAGATGCTGGATGCCCTGCCACACCTGCCTGCTGTTGTTACTTCCAGGTGGACCTCGATTCTTCTCCTGTATTCCGCTTTGGCCAGTTTGATGCCTCTCCTCAGGTCGGCTCGAGCTGCACTATAGTGTCTCTGTCGCCGGTCCTGAAGGCGATGTTTCTCTGTTTCAGCAGCTGCTGGACCTCCCTGGTCACCAGGGCTTTGGTTTGGGTAGACCCGGATGCGTTTTTTCACTGTGACAGTGTCTATGCAGTTCTTGATGTAACAGAGGACACTGTCTGTGAACACATCCAGGTTTTGATGTTCAAAAATGTCCTGTTGGTCCTTTCAAAGCAGTCCTGTAGCTGCATGGAGGCCTCCTCTGGCCATGTGGTACGTCCTAGTGTACCTCTATGCATAGGATAGCAGTGATAGGGTCAGACTGGCCCAGGTGTGGTAGGGGCTAGCCCTGTAGCCCCCTTTGATGTTAGAATAAACTTGTCCAAAGTGTTGTCACCCATAGTGGCACATTGACATGCTGATGGAGTTTAGGGAGTGCTGTCCTTAAGTCCGCATGGTTAAAATCCCCAGCATGATGTGTGTACAGCGCCAGGGTATCTGCTCTGCTGGTTGCTAACATTAGCATGCAACAGGGCAATAGCTGAGTTAGCATTAGCATCCGGTGGTAGTAAACAGCAGTTATAGTGACCACGGTGAACTCTCTTGGGAGATATATGGGTCTGCACTTGATAGTCAGATACTCAATGTCCGGGGAGAGTGACGGTCAGTTACACTGTATTTGTACAACCAGCTGATGTTCACGACATGCAGAGTCCTCCTCCTCTCCTCTTACCGGAGTCTGCTGCCGATCGTGGCGCTGTACGGTGCGGCCTGCTAGCTCGATAGCAGAGTCCGGAATGCCTTGAGGAGCCAGGTTTCGGTGAAGAGCAGGATGCATGAATCTTGACGTGTTTTTGGCCTGCTATTGTAGCCTCAGTTTCATCCATCTTGTTCCCCAGGGATCTGGCATTTGAGACGAAAAGACTAGGAAGCGGTGGTTTGAGTGGCTGCCTCCGTAGCCTGGCTAGCGCGCCAGCCCTGCAGCCTCGCTTTCTCCTTCTCTCTCGACGCCGCCTCCGCCTCCTCCCCGCCGGGATGGTAATCCATGGGAGAGCCCGGTCTCTCTCTCCTCTCTGCCGGAATCTCATGCAGTCGGATAAGTTCGCTATTTTCGTGTTTATGATAGCGTAATCCGATCATGAAGAAGTCATGTCGGCTGTAGATGTTACTCGCTCGACTGACTGCACACAAAACAAAACACAAAACGAACAAAAACAACCAAACACTGCGCTGACTGGTGAGACACTGAGCTGCTGCAACTATGTGCGCCGCCATCTTGCATCTTGCATCATTTCATTCTTATTTTGATTGCCTGCATGTTAAATTTCTCTTCTGAGCTTCTGAGCTGTTATCTGAGTGTAAGGTTTCAAAATTTGTTTTGAAGTTGTAGAATATTGATAGACAAAATGGGGGCTAATCTGATCACTTGCGGAGGGCATTGATTGACTTACTGTAAAAACTAGGCTGCGACATGCCACCAAATTGGACAGACAAGATGACAGTTATGGTAGCTTTTTGTCCCCATCACTGTGTTTGTTAACACATTTGGTAGAAATGGGTTGTGTCACTTTCAATACACAACCATGTAACAAGCAAGCACTTGAGCTTGTTGACTGAATGTCATTTTGATGTCAGCATGTCAACTGCTATTTTGTATCAGTTGAAACATACAGTATATAATGAAGAAAACTTGCAGTGTGGTTTTTTGTGATTGTATTCATGTCATTTACCAATGTTTCTAAAATCCAGGAATATTGGTTAATGACATAAACAATCGCAAAACACCACATTGCAAATATTTTTCACTGATGTAAATTTGCAGTTGACATAACTTGACATCATTTTCAGTCAACATGCTCAAGTGACGGACTGAAAGTGTTGCAGTGTTGTGACATATTTAAAGTGACAACCATTTCTACAAAGTGTCATTTTCATATTATGGAGCTACTGTCATCATGTCTGTCCAATTTGGTGGCATGTCTCAACCTGGGCTTTGCAGGAAGTCAGTCAATGCCATTGGCAAGTGATGTTAGCCCCCATCTTGTAATTTCTGTAAAACATTTCTTACAGCACCTTCAACTTTCTAACTATGTGATCTTACCTTCTAAAACGACAAAAGATGGCATGTCCTGTCAGCCTGAGGATATTTTTCAATGAAGATGATGCCAGAAAAATTACACTCACATCAGGGCTGCTGAATTCTGTGGAAGACCTTGTCTCCGAAATAAAGACCATCTTTGGACTCTCTCAACAGTTCAGGCTCCAATACAAGGATGCAGACTTTGGAAATGAATACGTGAATTTGATGGCAATTAGTGACATCCAGGATCTTTGAAACGTTTTTTTGTCATGTGATGAAAATAGCTCCTGCATTCCTGTCAGTCCAACACCTTGCAGCACCAGTACGCCTGTACACTTGGCCACATCATCTTGCAGTTCTGGGACTTCAGGAAACTCCTACAGTTCTCCATCCCAGTGCAGTTTTTCCTTTGACCGTTCACTTAGCAGTGCAGACACACTCATCTTGGATCCAGTTCCACAACCAAGAACCTCTTGGCCTTCCCTCTTCATTGTCCCCCGCTTTTCATATTGTGCTGAAGTTCAGCTTGAGGCAGCAAATGCAGAATTTAGGGCCCATGGCACTCTTCTTAACCCTCACCAAAGCTGAGAATGAATATCCTTGATGGCATGGCTGAAGAGATATTCAAATTCACTGCCTATCCCAATTAT
>NC_040026.1:24654-46165 GCF_000972845.2 Larimichthys crocea
CTCCCCCCCTATGGGCCTAAAAAAGACCAGCTGACGGCCCGGTGGTCAGGGTGGTCTCTAGGAAAATCGTCAATGGGCCATGGATGATGCCGCGAAGGCAACCCGTTTCGCTCCGTCGCCTCCGGCCAGTACCCCTCCCAGTCCACTAGTACTGCACTCCCCGGCCGTCACCAGCAGTACTCTCAATTGACATTATAGACCGGACCGCCGTTCCACTACCTCAGGGGAGAAGTGGGTGGGAGTGGACAACAGGGACCATGTGGGCTCTCCTTGCGGTTTGAATGACTTACGTGAAAGGTAGGGTGGACATGGAGAGGACCGGGCAGGGAAGGTTGAACCGCAGCAGTCCGATGACCTTTGGCGATGGGGAACGGCCCCCACGAACGAGGTGCCAGCTTCTTGAGAGGGCTTTGAGGTGAGGTTTTCTTGGGCCATCACACCCTCTGGTCTGGCTGGTACGCTGGAACGGGTCGCCTTTGTCTGGTCCCGCGCCCTTTTGACCCTTCCCGCCCCCGCCCTGCGGGATAGGAGCTGCCAGGCAGGCTGCCCGAACGCGTCAGCATCGCGGTCAGGCGTGGTCAATGCCGGAGGCCACTATCGCCTCCCTGTTCGCGAAGGAGTCATAACTCATACCACAACAGTTGAAGGGGAAAAACCTGGGCTGAGGTGGGCAGGGAGTTATGTGCGTATTCAACCGCCGCCAGGTGCTTGCCTCCAGGTGGATGGTTCGTTTCTGGGACACACAGACATCCGGAGGCCGTCCTCTAGCTGCTGGTTGGTGCTAGATTCTGGCCGTTGGCTGCTCCTGTGATAGGGCCCGACTAGAGCTGACTGTGGCTCTGTCCGATGATCGACAAAACTCCCCTCCAGAAGCAGAATGAACATGGGCCCCCGGTCGGAAACAGAGTGCCCTAGGAACAGCTGTGAACACGGAAGACATGGTCACATCGTTTCTTGGCTGAAGCAGTTTTTGGGGGCAATTGCTAATTGAACCTTGTCATTTAAAAACCTGTCCAGTTTAGTAAAGGCATGTACTTTATGTCTCCCAGGTTCTTGGGTCGTCCAGACGATGAAGACGGTGTTCCCCCCCTCGAGCCAGTGTCCGCCACGCTCCAAGGCCAAGCTTGAGCCGCCAACAGCTCCCCGGTTTGCCGACTCATAGTATTCGGCTCCACCCGGGGACAGAGCAGCGTGAACAAGAAGGCGCGTGAGTGCTCGTCCCAATCTCGGTTCAGACCGCTGGGAAGAGGAACCGCTCCGATCCCCTCGTTGAGGCGTACCACCTGCAAACCACAAATGACCGACGCTGGGGAAGACAGGCATCGTGAAGATGGGTCCGTGGGTGGAAGCGGGTCGTGAGGTGTTGAAAGGCAAGCCTCTCCATCGGGGACCAGTCGGAAGCTCTCCTTCGTAGAGGTAAGTGCAAGGAAGCGGGGCGTGCTCTTTGCGCTGAAGTTTCGGATAAACCGCCTATAAAAGTTAAAGAAACCAGGAAACTGCCTACGTTTTGCGAGCTATCAGGTTTATGGGCCATTCGGCCACAGCGCTCACTTAGCCGGACCATCTGCACCATTCCAGGGGGCTTACGATGATCCCAAGAGCTGAAACTTTACGCTCCTCTTTCTGCCTTCATAGAGTCTTGTTATCAATCAATCGTGGAGAAACCTGGTCACATGGTTACTATGGGTCCTCTTGGTCGGGCTGAGTAGATGAGTATGTCGTCAAGGTAAACGTATACAAAACCGGTCTGAAAAAGTCGCCGACAAATACATTGATCAGGCCTGGAAGACAGCGGGGCATTGGTAAGAACAAAAGTGGCATACCCGATACTCATAATGGCCCACTAGAGTTGTTTAAACCTCATTTTCCATTCATTCACCCTCCCTGATCTCGCTTAAATGATAGCGTTTGCGTAATAGCTAAGCTTGGTAAATACCGTAAGCCTGTTTGGAGTTGGGTCAAAAACTGGAGGTCATGAGGGCGAGGAGATACATATCTTTATGGTGATGAGCGTTCATGGGCTGTAATCAATGCAGCCTAAGAGATCCGTAGCCTTTTTTTCCCCACAAAGAACAAAACGGCCCGCTGCTGATGAGAGGAACGGATAAGCCCCGCCTTCACGATGACTCGAATATGGTACGCCCATCATGGGCTGGCCCCTCCGGCCGGAGAGGGAAATACGAAGCAGAGACCCTGTGGGAATGGGGACCAGGGATGAGTGTCTGTGGCGCATCATAAGGGGGGTGGGGGGGCGCGGGTGTGGGGGAGATGCCAAGGCCTTGGCTTGCTAAAAAACCCCTCGCTGAGTGGTGTTAGCAGGAGCACGGACCTCAAGGTTGGGTTTGCTCAGAGTTAGTTTGTGCGGATAGAAAGAAAAAGATTAATGGGTCATGTTAAGCCCCCTGGACCGAAGACGGTTTGGCAGGTGTTCACACAATCCTCCCCCCCCCAACCCATGACTGCCCCTGTTCTCCATTTCTGTGTGGGTGGTGGAACGACACACCCAGGGATTTCCCCTGACTAGAGTCTGAAGGCCAGTTTTTCAATAATAAAAGGTTCAGGAGTTCCCTATGCTCCTTGGATTGCAGTTCCAATGTCTTAAGGTCGTTGATTAAGACATTCTGTACCATAAAACCCCTGGCCCTGATGGGGCTGGTCCAGGGGCTTCGACTTTAATCCCAATTTCTCCGCCAAACCCCTGTCGATTAGGCTCTCGTCGGCCCCAGAGTCTACAGCGCCTTAATGTCAATAGTGGGGCTGGTGTGTATTACGCTGTAACCGGGGTCAGGCCTGGCGTGTCACAATGGCGGTGGGCTTGATCACCTCCCGGGTCTTTGGCCGGCCACGCGCGACGAGGTGGTTGAGTTTGCGCATAAAAGCGACTGCCCTCGCTGGCGGCCGTCGTCGCTCCTCTGGCGACAGCCTGTCGATCCTGCCAAGCCTGCATGGGGCTCCTCCTCGCCGGCGTGTGACAGAGGGAGAGACTCGTGCCTGCAGGCGAATAACGAACAGCCTGCCTTCACGGTGGCTAGAACGTGGGGACCTCTCCGACCGAACAACCGTTGCGGTTTGCAGACTACGACGAACCCGTTTGTCCTGTCCGGAATGGGCGCAGCCGGAATAAGGGATCCAGGCTGCAGGCATCCACGGGCGCAGCAGCTCTGGAGTGAGACCCCATCCCTTCGGAAGATGTCCATACAGGCAGTGTTATTCCAGACCGCTCTCCACCGCAGGGTCGAAAGTGAATGGCGTATCGCACACAGGTTCCCTGCCCTGTGTCAAGCCTAGCATTAGCTCCCTGGCCTGTTTCCTGTCCATGGGACACAGGATCAAAAGTCCCCCATAAGGGCAGATTTAATCTGTGAGAGAGAAGCAAGGCGAGAGTCACGACCACTCTGGCATGGCCCGCAAGCCTGCCTACTCCTGTCAGGTGAGAAATAATGAAAGCAATCTTAGACCGGTCGGTACGAAAGCCTGCGGGAGCTGCTCAAAGTGGATTGGAACAATCATGAGAAAAGCCCTGCACTGTCCTGGTTCCCCGAGAATAAACCTTCCGGGGTGCAGCCGATTCCACCACTCGCCCTGGACGGAAGCCGACGTCAAGCTTGACTGGATACCTCCGGTGGCCGCCGGGGGCTGGTGGATCAGCCGAGGTGGTGCACCAGCTCTCTCACCTCATGGGACGAGAGCCTCACAGAATGCGATGCCATCGCTGTCTGAAGCTCCTCCTGACGGTCGATGCGGGCCTTGCCTGAGCCCGTAGCGAGCCACCCACTGGCAGACATCGCTGAACTCATACTGGCGCCGAAGTGTAACGTCCCAGGCCGGGACTCAATGATGACTGGCGATGCAAGTCAAAGGCTGAAGTAGCTTGTATTCAGGACCTTGAAATACCCCACGAAAAGAGTGAGCATAGAAGTTGGCCTAAACAAGAGAAGACAAAATCACTCACCGAGGGGAAAAACTCTGAACTAAACTTTGACTAGATTACAAGGTTAACCAAATCAAAATCACTCAAACAACGAGGAAAACAACGGCTATGAAAAACATTAACTAAGGGGCAGCTCTCTACGAGATGCTGACAAATCACTAGGCGAGAACTAGAAAACAAAGGGTAGAACTAGATAATACAAAAAAAAAAATCACTGCTTACGAGGAAGAACAAAAGAGCACTTGAGCGGAAAGCTTTGGTCTGGGGTTAAGAAAGAAGGCTTTGGTGAACGCTGGCATGAGACGAAACAACGTTGGCAACGGGAACAAAGGTAGACGCGACAATATTACACAGTGAATGGGGAAAAGGTGGAAACAATAGGTCGGGGAGAAACAGACCGTGACACAGGAGAAGGTCAGTGACCTGAAACGAGAATGAGATTTATCTTTCAAAATAAAACAGGAAGTGACAAGAAACAAAACCCACTTGACCCTCACCCAGCGGTGGTGACACGAATCAACAACGCCAACATTTTGGTGAAACTCTTTAAAGCAGATATAGTAGGGCAATGAATAAGCTTCACCAGCTTCTAGAATTAACAAATTCAAACAGACAAGAAAGAATTAACTCTAAAATAGAAATTAGAGAGAGAGTTATCAGTAGTGAATTATGACACAAAAAAAACAAAAAAAAAACAGGAATTATGACCGTAAAAGAAAAATACGAGACGGTCCATCCTAAGGCGGAAAGTCATAATAAACTAAAACAAACTTTTTTTAATAATCAGGGTGAAAAAGCCAATAAATTGCTACCGGTAATGGCAGAGAAACTGAATCTGACAGAGCCATTAATGTAAATATGAATGAAACAAGGAGAGTTAATCTGCAGATCCCCACAGAAAAAAACACTCTTGTCCTCAGATTATAAAACCCTTGGTAAAATTCGGACACGCCCACTAGAAACCTGGTTAACCAAACAGGTTTCCTGGATGGAGTTGGCCATTCCCTGGTATTTCTGAGGGGTCAAAAGCTTGAATGGATAGGGAATTGCAATCTGATGATACTCCAACGACATTTCAATCTTATGAGGTAAGGGCTTCGGTCCAGAGGGGCTCCGATAGATATTTGTAATCATTCAAAGCAAAATTTTTAGCCCATTATTTGTTAATTTGGGGAATATCTTTAAAGGATCATGTTTGCCTCCCCAGCTCTTACGTATGCGCATGATCACGTGCGTTATCTAAAACCAGGCAAGCTTAGACTGAAAGCGTTTTTCTTACAGACCCATATCCTTTAAATTCTGAGCAAAAGATTATGGCTAAAGTGTCGAGCTATGGACTAGAGAAGGTTCTACCGCCGTTATACATGAGACCAGAGGTTTTGTCAAAAATCGCAGGGATTTGACAATGTGAGGAGAGTTTAATAATTAGACTACTAGGTTTGAAGAGCCGTGATACCGCAATCACTAAACACGTGAGCGTCGAGAGAGAGGAGAGCGTTTGAACCAAGGTCGAATGGCCCGCATCGACTTGAGATGCTCATAAGCTTTGTGTTTGGGTATTACTTTGGTAGATGGGTCGAAATTTACTTGGTGTGATTGCTTCGGCGTGGTATCTACTTAATACACCGCCATATCTAGTCACCAGTTTTGAGTTATTTTGAGGCACAGGCAAGGGTCACCAATCTCACCCCTACTTGTTTTGTAAGCCTGTAAAACCATTAGCAATACAGATTAGATCACACCCCTACAATTCATGTATTAAACCGGGACATGGGACACAATACAGGCAATGTCCGCTGAAGATACTATGGGGTCTTAACATCTTGCAGCAATCGATACCAGCTCTCGTAGAGTTGTGAAAGAAATTGGTAGGATCCCCTGGGGTTCAAAGTGAACAAAGAAAAGTCATTATTATGGTTTGAAGTGATAAGAACGAAAGGGGGAAAAAAAAACATAGTTTCCCCAACCATTTGTGACGCCACAAGAGGATTTAAATATTTGGGGCATACAGAATAACCCAAAGATAGTAACTTAGTTCAGCCACTATGACCCCCATGGTAGCAGAGGATTCGAAGAAGATTGCTAGATGGACAAAGCTGCCAGTCTTTGCCGGCGGAACTCGAAAACAGGACTCAGGCACAGAGGTGTCAATAAGCCATTATTTAGATGAATAAACAAAAACCCTCGAACGAGTGGAGGCGGGCAGGCTATGAAAACAGGCCGAAACTGATGGAAAACCAAAAATCACTCAAAGGAGGAAAAACTCTAACCTCTTTATAAAAATTATCAAATCAAAATCGACTCTAACGAGGAAAATCAAGGGGTGCAAAACACTAACGAAATCTCTCCCTGGAGGCTGAAAACAACTATACTAAGCCCAAGAAACAAAATGGCTATACTAAAAATGTACAAAAAAAAATAAAAATCAACTCAATCGAGGCAAAAAAACAAAAGAACACTCACGCACAAGGCTAAGGCTGTGGACAGCAAGAAAGAAGCTTAGGTGATCAATTGTAGGACGGAAAGCTTGACAAGACAAAGGGAGACGCAGACAATATAACGAAAGGTAGGGGAACAGTGGAAACAACAGCGGGCAGGGAAGACAATCAGACCGTGAAATAGGAAGGGCAAGGTGACCTGAAAGAACGAGAGGCAGGTAAATTCAAAATAAACAGGAATGACGAGACATAACCAAAACGCCAACTTACCTCACGCGCGTTGTGACAGCCTCTCTCTGATACATGGTAAGAATAAGAGTAGTAACTACCTAAATTTTTATATATTTTTTCAGTCATTCCACTGCTCCTCCTCCGTTCTTTTTTTCCCCCCTAAAAAAAAACTTCTTTCGAATGTCCATCTAAACATAGAGGCCAAGACCAGACTCTCCCCTTAGATTACCTAGTAATAGCGGAGGCTACAGTTTGCCAATCTAGATGGTATTATGGTGCTGCTCCAGTTTTAAGGACCACAGTAGTTTTATTGGGGTTTTTCCGCGAAGATGTTTTTCATGCCTGGTTTAGAAATGAAAACTGTCCCAAAAGGTTTGCCGTTGAATGCAAATCTATCTCAGCATATTTTAAAACATAAGAAAGTACTACTCCTTTGGTAAAAACACGAATGGTTTTTTGCATGTAGTCAAAAAATTTTGGATTGACGTCCCAGGGTTGTCCTGTTGTTCCCCAATTTGTGGTAATACATCACTTCGCCCTTGCAAGCACGACACTGGGTTGTAAAGTAATGTTGAACAGGGGCATAGTAAAACTATAGGATGAATATGAGGATGACCTAATGTTCATTCAATGAGTTAGAGTCACTAACGTTGTATGTACCACAGTAACATTTTTATAAGTATTTCAACTCATAAGTTATACTGACACCCTTAAAGCATCAGTGCACAACCCCATTCCACATTGTAGAAGACCACTGATACAAAACACTGCTGTAAAAAATTGGTCCAAGTTTTGATAACATGCTTAAAACACACACTCAAACCATCAACACTCCGATTGAGAATGTAGACAATTTTAATTGGATAATGCGAACATACATCTCCCCTGTGTTTCAAAATTTTAAAAAAAGACCTTAAATAAAAAGGACTGGAGCTCAAGATCCAAGTTTAAGTTGAATTAATATTCGTACAAGGAAGGAGCGTGTTAACAGTGCACACCCACAAAGGGTACAGAGAAAAACTCCCGAAGAGAAGCACGATCAAATAGGTTCTATACATGTTTCAAATGGCTGTCTACGCTCCCCCCTCTGATCGAGATAACGTCATAACTTCCTTGGTTGGTTTGTCCTGCTCAATAATAAGCCTCTAGTTTACATCCACATGGTACTCCGCTCCATAGCCTGTCTCCCTTGATCTTATACCACTAATTTATAACTGTCCACTCCCTACCACCCAAGTAAATCAGAGGCCAACGTAAGGAGGATATGCGAGACAAAGAACAGGAACAGAACACCGATGCTGTATAAACACTGCACCCCAGTATAATCCTAACATTTTTTAAACGCCTGTCAATTAGATACATTTCAATTCAATCCTAATATACCTGATCTATGTTATAGTGGAGCATATCACGGGTACATTATATCACTGTTTAATGGAAAATGTGAAAGAGATGCAAAAATTGGGAGCTCAGTGATAGGAATCCACACTGTCCCTGTACACATTTTGCCTAAGTTATCTATGTTTAATAGGCATTTTATCGCAGTTGACTGCACATTATCCTTAAGGAAAGAAAAATGGTTGACCTGTTTACTACAGGCCAAACTAATGGGGCCGTCAGGGACATTAGTTCAGAAATACCTCGTCACACACACTACTGAAAATATAGCGCTCTTACACACAACGTGGAAAACGCTCTTACACACCCTAGTACAATGCTCTCACACACACTACTGAAATTACGCTCTTACACACACTAGTGAAACGCTCTACACACACTAGTGAAAATGCTCTCAGCACACACATCTGAATGCCTCACACACAGCTACTGAAATTTACGCTCTTACAACACACTAATGAAACGCGTCTTCACACACTAGTGAAATCTCTCCACCACTACGAAATATTACGCTCTTACACACACTAGTGAACGCTGCTACACACGACGACTGAAATGCTCTCACACACAACTAAAGGCTCTCCACACACACGACTGAAATGCTTTCACACACACTACTGAAATGCTCTCACACACACTACTGAAATGCTCTCACACACACTACTGAGAGTTCAGTATAACCAACCGAAGGCATTTCAGTGTAACCCCGGAAGGCTTTCACTTAAACCGGAAGGCATTTCACTTAAACCGGAAGGCGGGTTGTAAGAGGGAGCGCAGCATTGCTTGGCTTTGCAGATGGTCGCGCCAGGAGGAGCTTTCCAGTGGACTTACAGAAGCGGCCGCGCTACTCAACAACATTTTGTTCATCAGCGTAGACAATTCGAACATTATCTAATGCAACAGCGAGCAGGCAACAGTGGCCACGCCCCCTTGAGTTGCCCGCGCCATTGCGGCCCCGCGAGACGGAAAAGCGCCCGTAAGCCGGCTCTCCGCGTTGTCGGCACTCAATGGGGCTGGCAACTGTTTGCCCTGCTCGCTGTTGCATTAGATAATGTTCAAATTGTCTCCGCTGATGACAAAATGTTGTTGAGTAGCGCGGCAGCTTCTGTAGTCCACGGAAAGCTCCTCCTGGCGCGACATCTGCAACCCAACGATGCTGCGCTCCCTCTTAACCCGCCTTCCGGTTTAAGTGAATCCTTCCGTTAAGTGATAAACCTCCGGTTTACACTGAATGCCTTCGGTTATACTGAAATCTCATAGTGTGTGTGAGAGCATTTCAGTAGTGTGTGTGAGAGCGTTTCAGTAGTGTGTGTGAGCATCAGTAGTGATTTAACAGTTCATAGTGGTGTGAGAGCATTTCACTAGTGTGTGTTATAGAGCGTAATATTTTTCAGTAGTGTGTGTGAGAGCATTTCAATAGTGTGTGTGAAGAGCGTTTCACTATGTGTGTAGAGAGCATTTCACTAGTGTGTGTAAAGACGCGTAAGATTTCAGTGTGTGTGTGAGGCAGTTCAAAGTAGTGTGTGCTAAGTAGTGTTTCACTAGTGTTGTAAGAGCAATATTTCAGTGGTGTGTGTGAGAGGTAGTTCGAATATGTCCTGACGGCCCCTCTAACCAACACTGATTGCATTGTTGGAAAGTTGTTGCCCCTCTTATTAACCACTGGTTAATAACTTAACATCGAGTTTGGCTCTTGAGAAACTGACCTATATTGTTAAAAGGGGGCTTCTGAATTTTTATAACATTTGAAGTTATTTCTGGAACTGTTGAAGAAGATATGGGAGGCAGTGAAAAATAAGATAAGGAAAATATTTAATGTGTTGTTGGGTATGGATAGTGGTGACCTAATCAGTGCACATTATTTACTGCAATTAGTGATTTATTAGTTTATTTATTTAGTTTATTTATTTTTCATTTATTCAATTTTGTTTGTTATTTTGGGTTGTTTATTTTTTCTGTCTGCATTATTTTAATGCTCATGTTGTCTTGTCCTTCATATTTTAATATCTGAACTTATTGTTTTTCAGTGCTGCCATGTGTTTGGGATGTTGTAACTCAAAAAACAATAAATATATGTTTAAAAAAAAAAAAGGAAGAAGGGAAATGTAAAACATTTACTGATACTTTTGTTACTGACAGAACGGACAACAGAACCAAACAAAGGAGAGGGAGATACTTCAATTTGACTTAGGTTCTTAAAGTATTTCAGGAAGGTCCCCCACACCTTTGGAACTTCTTGCTCGAATCACAACTGAATAGCGGATCTTTTCAAGGTCTAACAAAAACATGATGTCCATATAACCACTGAGTTGTGTGAGCAACACACTCCACCTTAATAGTAGCCGACACTAGCCAAAAAGCAAGGCAAAGGACATGTGCGCTTTTGGTTGGAGTGAGGCGCGTGTCATCCTCACCGTGGTGCCGAAAAGGGCAATCAGTGGGTTGGGTTCTAGCTCAAGATTAAGAATAAGGGACAAGGTTTTGGAAAACATCTCTCCAGTATCTTTCCAGGCTTGACAAGTCCAAAAACATGTGGATATGCAAGGCTTACCTCTCTTACATTTATCACAGAAAGGAAACATCTGAATACAGGAGTTCATTTTTATATATATGATATACAATTAGACAACGTAAAAGTTCCCGTGTTTCCGTGACGGAACCGTGACGGGACCGTGGCTGGTCCGTCACAGGTCCCTGTCAAGGTCCTGGGCTGTGCGGGACCGAAATGTAACCCATCCCCCGGATGACGTAGTCAGTGAGGCCCCCGACTGGAAACGCCCCTAAGCAGTCGTTTGAAACCCAGCTGCAATGCCTCATTTGTCCACGGGGAGGAGCAGTGATGTTCCGCTCTCAACCGCGACTGTTAAAGACAATCTGAACAATACGCCGGGGTGAGCTGATCAGCTGATCATGATCAGTTGATGGAAAAAAAAAAGTTGTGATAAGATACACTGAGCAGCAACAAGAACATGCAACATAAAACGCGTTATTAACGAAACTCCCCGCTCGTAACGTCCCGTAACATAGCACCTAGATGTTGTTGATTTAAACAGTGACCATAGGCAAATGGCGGAAAGCGCAAATCGAAAGAATTACGGGTGAATCAAATATGAAATAAGTCAAGTATTTTGGTTTTTAATAAGTTTGCAGTAAAGCTTAACGAAACCATCAAACAATATTTAGGCATCCATGAAAGACTTTATTCGCAAGGAGGCTAAGCCAGGACAAAACAGGAGCTCGTCGAGGCACATACAACGTTTTGGCAAAGGAGAGTCACCGTGGACTTTTGCAACAGACTTCTCTCTGGACTTTAAAAGCTGTGCCGTGTAGTATTATAATGAGGGAGGCATAGTGGAAAATAAACAGTGGTGTCCATGTAGAATAAAACATAACATATATACTGCAAACTTTATTAAGACCAAACATACTTCACTTATTGCATAACATATTGTAAACGGCGGGTGTATACACTGGGCGTTGATTGTGTTCGTAGTGTTAGGCTGCAGTGTAGGGGGTGACGCCTGGGGGGTGGCGTTGTTAGAGGCTTGAAGCCCCTGTTCAGTCATGCAGTTGCCATGGCGATGAGGGGCCGAAGTAGCTAATGTGTTAATGTATATGCTGCCTGTCTTGCCGTTTTATTGTTTTTTTGCCGTTGGCTTACGGCCACAGAGCCGTGTTCCAGATTAGAATAAAGTCCAGCAAAACCAGTTGCGTCTTCGTAGTTTTCATTGTCCGGGTCACTACAATATTCTTTCCATTTACGCCATTTAGCCTATGGAATGGAACGAAAATGAAAGGATCATTCAGTTCATGAACACACTCGAAATCACAAGGCGATGTATAGTTGCAGTACTCAAACCAGCTGCATTCTCCGCTGCTGTGATCTGTGAACACGGGAGACAAAAAGCCGCATCAAGTGAAACAATGAGATGCTAATGGAAGTTTGTATGGGTTTACCTGGCCTAAAGCGTGCACTACAGTAATACCTGCATAACAAAGGGCTTCCAAAAAACCTCGTCTCTGCAGCTCTAATGTCGCACAACAAAACGAGCCCTCCCCCCCAAATAAACTGTTAATTAAAAATAAACCATCGCTTGTATCTGCAGGTCTGACACACAGGCCCTGGCACCCTGAGACGTCCGAACCGTTTTTTGTAACTTTTTTAAGGGTTTAGTTTGTTGGTTACATGCAGTAAACCGAAGAGAGAGGCGCGAACACAAGAGAAGAACGCTCCTGTATTATGCAAAACTAGTGGTGGCCATAGATTAGTCGCGCCACAAACAGCTGGATTGCCCAATGCCGGCCGGCATTGCGCGCTCTCTGTTTCTCTCTGATTAAACAAAGGCACTGATCCAGGTGAAGCGCATTTAAAAAACATCACCAAGAAAACCACGAGAAAAACATGAAAAAAGCACAAACTCTCTAAACTGCTATAGAATCAGGACTCCACGGAGTTACAGTGAAGAAACAAAAACGAACTAAAGAGAAAAAAGTAAAAAAGTAAAAAAGCGACCTGAAGGCTGAACAGCTTTGCAATAGATTAATGGTGATATTTTTTTTTATCGCCCGATAAGAGTCCTCACGTTAACGCAGCATACGCCGATAACGGCCCACCGCTAGTAAAACAGAACAGCCTAGATGTTGTTGATTTGGTGAAGCTAAAATGTTAGATATAAACACCTTAAATTTAATTTCATTCATGAAACACGCTCAAATCATACGGCTACTGTACAGTAAGCAGTAGTCAAACAAGCTGCATTTTTCCGCTCTGTGATCGTGTGACACTGAGAGACCAAAAAGCCATTACTGTAAGCGCAAACACAAGGTTGAGCAACGAGAATGCTAACGGGTGTGGTAAGCGAAGTCATCTCCAGTAGAACAACTGTAAAAAAGTTCTGTAGAGAAGCGCCATCTCCTGGTCATACCCTGTAATTACACAATGGGTGGAGTACAGTAAAAAATAGACACGCCCGGAGAAGGAGGGGGGTCTCCTCTTTCCGCGGAACTTTGCAGGGAACCGGCTGGAACTCAAGCTGGAAGACGGCTCCATTCAGCTGCGTTCAGCTTGAACGGAACTTTAAGTTGCTACTACTGTATGAACCCTGTGAACCACTTTAAACTGTACAGCAGTGACATGCACAGAGAGATGTTGACTTTACCAGGCTGAATGGAATCCCATACATCGTTTGACATCATGTTAAAACAAAGTTTAAACCTGCTCCCAAACAGTTTTCATTTTGTCCAGAGGCCTGTTTGTATGCCCATCAGTTTTGTCATAAATGGCCGATTGTCCAGCCGGGACTCAATGAGGACTCAGATGGCAGAGTTATGGCAGTAAGCTGTGTTATTAGGACGGAAAAATCCGCGACTGAGTGAGGCTATGAAAAGGCCCCTAAACTAAAGGAACAAAAATCACTCCTAGGAGGAAAAAACACTGAACTACTCTAAAGAACAAAATCAAAATCCTCCTCAACGAGGAACAATAAGTTAAGACTAATCGTATTAAGATTAACGAAATCAAAATCAAGCTCATAAAGAGGAAAAACAAAAAGGCTATGAAACATCAACTAGGGCCTCAAAAACGAGGCTGAAAACACACAACGTAATACAAATAACAAAAGGCTAGACTAGAATTACAACAGAAAATCACTCATACGAGGAAGAAACAAAAGAACTTGAGCATGGAGGCTGTGACTATGAACTATGGAAAAAGGCTTTGGTGCCGCTACAGGAACGAAACACTTTGGCACAAGACAAAGGGAGACGCAGACAATATATACACAGGGTAAGGTTAACAGTGGAAACAATCAGGGCGGGAAGACAAGCAAGACCGGTGACATGAGGAAGGGCAAGTGACCTGAAACGAGAGGAGAGTTAACTTCAAAATAAAAACAGGAAATACAAGACATAACAAAAACCCAGCTTGACCTCACCGCGGTGGGACAGTCCCCCCCCCTCTAGGGCCGACTCCTGACGGCCCAGGCTGGTCAGGGTGGTCCCTGTGGAAGTCTGTGATGAGGGTAGAGGCTAAGATAATGAGAGACGGGACCCACGCTCTCCTCAGGACCAAATCCTACCCAGTCCACCAGATACTGTTAACTCGCGGCCGGTTGCGAACGGCCATAACCGCTTGACCTTGTATAACCGGACCGCCGTCTATCACTTCTGGGGCGGCGGAGGGGCGCGGCTGGACCATCGGACTCCCTTGGCGGCTGATCCGGCTTACTGGAAGGTCGGGTGAACACGGAGGATCGGGCAGGGAAGGCGAACTGCGGCAGGCCGATGAGCTTGGTGGATCGGAAACGGACCCACGAACCGCGGTGCCAGCTTCTTGGAAGGCACTTTAATGTGGAGATCCTTGGCGGAAAGCCACACCCTCTTGTCCTGGCTGGTAAGCTGGGGCGGGTCGCCTCTTGCGGTCTGCAGTCTTCTTGACCCCAGGTCCCCTTGGCGAATTAAAACATGCTTGGCGGCTGCCCAGATGCGGTGGCAGCGCGAACCATGGCATGGCGGAGGCACAGACACCTCCCGCTCGTTGTCTGCGAATACAGGAGCTGGTAAACAAATACACATTTGAACGTGAAATACCTGTGGCCGAGGTGGGCAGTAAGTTTGTGGCATACTCTACCCAGAACCAGGTGTTTTGCTCCAGTCGAGGGATTCTGAGAGACCAGACACGGAGGCCGGTTTCCAGTTGTTGATGGAGGCGTTTGGTCGGCCGTTTGGCCCTCCGGGTATAACCCAGGTCAGGCTGGTTTTTGGCTACCGATGAGTCACAGAACTCCGCCAAACCGTGGAGCGAAACATGTGCCCCGGTCGAGTAATAGCCCACACCTACGCCCACCTCGGCCAACAGGTATTTCACCGTTCAAATGTGTATTTGGTTACCAGCATCCTGTTATTCGCAGACAACGAGCGGGAAGGTGTCTGTGCCCTACCACCCCCACCCCCCCCACCCGCCCATGCCATGGTTTCGCCGCTGCCACCGCATATGGGGGCAGCCGGCCAAGCAGGTTTTAAGTCGCCAAGGGGACCGGGTCGAGACGGCAGACCGCAAGAGGCACCCGCCCCAGCTTACAGCCAGGACAGAGAGTGGGGCTTGCCGCCAAGGATCTCCAGCTTAAAGTGCCTTCCAAGAAGCTGGCACCGCGGTGTCGTGGTCCGTTGTCGATCACCAGCTCATCGGCCCTGCAGCAGTGCGCCTTCCGCCTGCCCCGATTCCCCTCCGTGTTCACCCACCTTCCCACGTAAGCCCGGATCAAGCCCGCCAAGAGAGTCCGATGGTACCAGCCGCCGCCCCTCCGCCGCCCCCAGAAAGTGATAGACGGCGGTCCGGTAGACAAAGGTCAAGCGGTACTGGCAGTTCGCAAACGGGGCCGAGGTAAACAGTACTGGTGGACTGGGTAGGATATGGTCCTGAGGAGAGGCAGGGGTCCCGTCTCGTCATATCCTAACTCTACCCTCATCACAGACTTCCACAGGGACCACCCTGACCAGCCTGGGCCGTCAGAGTCGGCCCTAGAAGGGGGGGGTACTGTCAAACCGCGGTGAGGGTCAAGCTGGGTTTTTTTTGTTATGTATTGTCATTTTCCTGTGTTTATTTTGAAGTTAACTCTCCGCGCGTTTTCAGGTCACTTGCCCCGTCCTCATGTGTCCCACCGGTTCTGATTGTCGTCCCCCGCACTGAGTGTGTCCACCTGTTCACCATTACCCTGTGTATATATTGGAGCGTCGCCCTTTGTCTTGTGCCAAAGTGTTTCGTCCTTCGTAGCGTGCACCAAAGGCCCTTTTTTCCATAGTTCTAGTCACACTCCTTAAGCTCCAAGTATCTTTGGTTTTCGTCCTCGTATGATGATGGTTTCTGTTGTAATTCCTAGTCTAGCAGTTTGTTACTTTGGTATCTAGTCTTGTGTGTTTTCACCTCGTTTTTGAGCGCCCTTAGTTGATGTTTCATAGCCGTTTTGTTTGTTCCCGCTTTATGAGTGGATTTTGATTTCGTTAATCTTTAATACGAATTAGTCTTAGCTTATTGTTCCTCGTTGAGAGTGATGTGATTTTGTTAGGTAGAGTAGTTCAGTGTTTTTGCCTCCGAGAGTGATTTTTGTTTCCTTTAGTTTAGGGCCTTTTCATAGCCTCACTCAGTCAGGATTTTTCCCCGTCCGGAAATAAAAACAGCTTCTGCACTAACTCTGCATCTGAGTCTCATTTGAGTCCCGCCTGAAATAGGCCTTTTGAAAACTGATGGGCATAAAAACAAGGCTCCTCTGGACAAATGAAAACTGCGTGGGACAGGATTTAAACTTTGTTTTAAATGATGTCAAACGATGTAGGGGATTCCATTCTCACGTGGTAAATTCAACATCCTCTGTGCATGTCAACTGCCTGTTACAGTTTAAAAGTGTTCACAGGGTGTCATACAGTATAGCAACTAAAAGTTCCCGTTAAGCTGAACGCCAGCTGAATGGCAGCCGTCTTCCAGCTGAGTTCCAGCCCGGTTTCCCTGGCAAGTCCCGGGAAAGGAGAGACCCCCCTCTTCTCCCGGGCGTGTCTGATTTTTTACTGTAACTCCACCCATTCCTTGGAAGTACAGGGTATGACCAGGAGATGGCGATTCTCTCAAAGACTTTTTTACAGTTGTTTCTACCTGGAGATGACGTAAGCTTCCACCTCGTTAGCATTGCGTTGCTTCAACCTTTTGGTTTGCGCTTCAGTAATGGGCTTTTTGGTCTCTCAGTGTCACAGATCAAGAGCGGAAATGCAGCTGGTTGGACACTGCATATGTACAGTAGCCGGATGATTTTGAGCGTGTTCTGAATTGAAATTAAATTTAAGGTGTTTATATCTAACATGGTGCAATTCACCAAATCAACAACATCTAGGCTGTTCTGTCTTTACTAGCGGTGCCGTTATCGGCGTTAACGTGCTGCGTTACGGGAGACTCTTATCGGGCGATAAAAAAAATATCACCTTAATCTATTTGCAAAGCTTTTCCAGCCTCTAGTCCGCTTTTTTACTTTTTACTTTTTTTCTCTTTTGTTGTTTTTGTTTGCTTCACGGTAACTGCCGTGGGTCCTGATCTTCTATAAGCAGTTAGAGAGTTTTTGTGCGTTTGTCATGTTTTTTCTCGTGGTTTTTCTTGGTGATGTTTTTTAAAATGCCGTTCAACCTGGACAGCATGCCTTTGTTTACTCAGAGAACAGCTGGCGCGCTAATGGCCGGCCGGCATTGGCGCAATCAGCTGTTGGATTGGCGCGACTAATCTATGGCACCACTATCTTTTGCATAATTACAGGAAGTCTCTCTCTTGTGTTCGCCCTCGTTTTTCCCCTCGTTTATCTTAGCATGTAAACAACCAAACTAACCCTAAAAAAGGTACAAAAAACGGTTCGGACCGTCTCGGGCTGCCAGGGCCTGTGTGTCAGACCTGCAATAAACAAGCGATGGTTATTTTTAATTAACAGTTTATTTGGAGGGGAGGGCTCGTTGTTGTTTGTGCGACATAGACGTGCAGAGACAGCGTGTTTTGGAAGCCCTTTTTATGCAGGTATTTACGGTAGTGCACGCGTTAGGCCAGGTAAAACCCATACAAACCTCATTAGCACTCATTGTTTTGCACTTGATGGGCTTTTTTTGGTCCGCCCAGTGTCCACAGATCACAGAGCGGAGAATGCAGCTGGTTTTGAGTTAAGCTGCATACTATACAGTAGCCTTGGTGATGTGAGTGGGTTAATGACATGAATGACTCCTTTTCATTTTCGTCCATTCCTAGGACGAAATGGCGTAAATGGAAAGAATAGGGTTAGTGACCCGACAATGAAACTACGAAGCAACTGGTTTTGCTGGACTTTATTCGAATCTGGAACACAGGCTCCGGTGGCCGTAGGCCAACGGCAAAAAAACATAAAACAAGGCAAGCACAGCAGCAATATAACATGAACAGCTTGCTACTTCGTGCCCCTCAATAGCCATGGCAACTGCCATGACGGACAGGCTTTCACAGCCCTCTAACAACGCCCACCCCCCCAGGCGTCACCCCAGACACTGCACCTACTTACTGAACACAACTCAACAGCACATGTATACACAGCCCGTTACAATATGTATGAAATAGTGAAGTATGGTTTGGTCTTAATAAAGTTGGGCAGTATAATGTTATGTTTTTAATTCTACATGGAACCACTTTTTATTTCCACTATGCTCCCTCCATTATAATAATACACAGGGCACAGGCTTTTATAAAGTCCGAGAGAAGTCTGTTGCAAAAGTCCCACGTGACTTCGCCTTTGCCCCGCCAAAACGTCTGTATGTCCTCGACGGCTCCTTTTTGTGCCTGGCTTAGCCTCCTTGCGAATAAGTCTTTCATGGAATGCCGTAAATATTATGTTTGATGGTTTCGTAAGCTTATCTGCAAACTTTATTAAAACCAAAAATACTTGACTTATTGCATACTTGATTCAACCCGTAATTCTTTCGATTTGCCCTTTACGCCATTTACCTAGGGTCACTGTTTAAATCAACAACATCTAGCTATGTACGGCGTTCGAGCGGAGGTTTTCTTTATAACGCCGTTTATGTTGGCATGTTCCTTGTTTGCTGCGTCAGTGTTAGCTTATCACACAAAACTTTTTTTTTTCCATCAACTGATCCGCTGATCAGCTGATCAGCTCACCCGGCGTAATCGGTGCAATTGTCTTAGACAGTCCGACGGTGAGAGCGAACCATCACTGCTCCGCCCCGTGGACAAATGAGCAATTGCAGCTGGTTTTCAAACAGACTGCTTAGGGGCGTTTCCAGTCGGGCCTCACTGACTACGTCATCGCGGGGGAGTTACATTTCGGTCACCACCAGCCAAGGACCTTGACAGACCTTTGGACGGACAGCCACGGTCCAGTCACGGTTCCGTCACGGAAACACGGGAACTTTTAAGTTGCTACATCTGTATATCATATATATAAAAATGAACTCATATGTATTCAGATGTTGATCCTTTATGTGATAAATGTAAGAGAGGTAAGGCCTTGCATATCCACATGTTTTGGACTTGTCCAAGCCTGGAAAGATACTGGAGAGATGTTTTCCAAACCTTGTCCCTTATTCTTAATCTTGAGCTAGAACCCAACCCACTGATTGCCCTTTTCGGCACCACGGGTGAGGATGACACGCGCCTCACTCCAACCAAAAGCCACACACTGTCCTTTGCCTTGCTTTTGGCTAGGTGTGCGATACTATTAAGGTGGAGTGATGTTGCTCACACACACTCAGTGGTTAATGGACATCATGTTTTGTCTAGACCTTGAAAAGATCCGCTATTCAGTTTGTGATTCGAGCAAGAAGTTCCAAAAGGTGTGGGGACCTTTCCTGAAATACTTTAAGAACCTTAAGTCAAATTGAAGTATCTGCCCCTCTTTCCTTTGTTTGGCTTCTGTGTCCGTTTCTGTCAGTAACAAAGTATCAGTCAATGTTTAAATTTCCCTTCTTCCTTTTTTTTTTTTAAACATATATTTATTGTTTTTTTGAGTTACAACATCCCAAACACATGGCAGCACTGAAAACAATAAGTCAGATATTAAAAATACTGAAAAGGACAAAGACAAATGAGCAATAAAATAAATGCAGACAGAAAAAAATAAACAACCAAAATAACAAAAAATTAATAAATGAAAAATAAATAAATAAATAACATAAATAAATAAACTACACTAATTTGTCAGTAAATTACTGTGCACTGATTAGGTCACAATATCCATTACCAACAACACATTAAATATTTTCCTTATCTTATTCTTTCACTGCCTCCCATATCATTCTTCAACAGTTCCAGAAATAACTTCCAAATGTTATAAAATTCAGAAGCCCCCTTTTTAACAATATAGGTCAGTTTCTCAAGAGCCAAACTCGATGTTAACTTATTTAACCAGTGGTTAAAAGAGGGGCAACCAACATTCTTCCAACACAATGCAATACAGTGTTTGGTATGAGGGGCCGTCAGGGACATTATTCAGAAATACCTCTCACACACACTACTGAAATATTACGCTCTTACACACACTAGTGAAACACTCTTACACACACTACTGAAATGCTCTCACACACACTACTGAAATATTACGCTCTTACACACACTAGTGAAATGCTCTTACACACACTAGTGAAACGCTCTTACACACACTAGTGAAATGCTCTCACACACACTAGTGAATGCTCTCACACACACTACTGAAATGCCTCACACACACTACTAGAAACGCTCTCACACACATACTGAAATGCTCTCACACACACTACTGAAATTTCAGTATAACCGAAGGCATTTCAGGTGTAACCGGAAGGCATTTACTTAAACCGGAAGGCATTTCACTTAAACCGAAGGCGGGTTGTAAGAGGGAGCGGACATCGTTGGGTTGCAGATGTCCGCGCCAGGAGGAGCTTTCCCATGGACTTACAAGAGCGCGCGCTACTCAACAACATTTTGTCATCAGCGGAGACAATTTGAACATTATCTAATGCAACAGCGAGCAGGCAACAGTGCCATGCCCCCTTGAGTGCCGACACCGCGGAGAGCCGGCTTACGGCGCTTTTTCCCGTCTCGCGGCCGGCAATGGCGCGGCCAACTCAAGGGGCGTGGCACTGTTGCCTGCTCGCTGTTGCATATAGATAATGTTCGAATTGTCTCGGCGCATGAACAAAATGTTGTTGTGAGTAGCGGCGGCAGCTTTGTAAGTCCACTGGAAAGCTCCTCCTGGCGCGACATCTGCAAGCCAACAATGCTGCGCTCCCTCTTACAACCCGCCTTCCGGTTTAAGTGAAATGCTTGCCGTTTAATGAAATGCCTTCGCGTGTTACCTGAAATGCCTTCCGGTTATAACTAAAATCTCAGTAGTGTGTGTGAGAGCATTTCATAGGTTGTGTGTGAGAGCATTTCAGTATGGGTGTGAAAGCATTTCAGTAGTGTGGGTGGAGAGCATTTCAGTACTGTGTGTGAGAGCATTTCAGTAGTGTGTGTAGACGTTTCATAGTGTGTGTAAGAGCGTAATATTTCAGTAGTGTGTGGTGAGAGCATTTCACTAGGTGTGTGTAGAGCGTTTCCACTAGTGGTGTAAGAGCGTAATATTCAGTAGTGTTTGTGAGAGCATTTCAGTAGTGTGTGGGAGAGCATTTCACTAGTGTGTGTAAGAGCGTGTTCACTAGTGGTGTGTAAGAGCGTAATATTGTCAGTAGGTGTGTGTGAGAGCATTTCACTGGTTAAGAGCGATAATATTTCAGTTTTTAGTGTGGGTGTGAAGAGCCATTTTCACTATTGTTAGTAAGAGCGTTTCACTATGTGTGTAGAGAGCATTCACTAGTGTGTGTAAAGACCGTAAATTGTCAGTGTGTGTGTGAGAGCATTCAAGTAGTGGTGTGTAAGAGTGGTTTCCACTAGTTGTTGTAAGAGCTTAATATTTCAGTAGGTGTGGGTGAGAGGTTATTCTGAATATGTCCCGTGCGGCCCCTCATAACCAAACACTGTAATTGC
>NC_040026.1:46175-79846 GCF_000972845.2 Larimichthys crocea
CTCCCCCCCTATGGGCCTAAAAAAGACCAGCTGACGGCCCGGTGGTCAGGGTGGTCTCTAGGAAAATCGTCAATGGGCCATGGATGATGCCGCGAAGGCAACCCGTTTCGCTCCGTCGCCTCCGGCCAGTACCCCTCCCAGTCCACTAGTACTGCACTCCCCGGCCGTCACCAGCAGTACTCTCAATTGACATTATAGACCGGACCGCCGTTCCACTACCTCAGGGGAGAAGTGGGTGGGAGTGGACAACAGGGACCATGTGGGCTCTCCTTGCGGTTTGAATGACTTACGTGAAAGGTAGGGTGGACATGGAGAGGACCGGGCAGGGAAGGTTGAACCGCAGCAGTCCGATGACCTTTGGCGATGGGGAACGGCCCCCACGAACGAGGTGCCAGCTTCTTGAGAGGGCTTTGAGGTGAGGTTTTCTTGGGCCATCACACCCTCTGGTCTGGCTGGTACGCTGGAACGGGTCGCCTTTTCTGGTCCCGCGCCCTTTTGACCCCTGTCCCGCCCCCCTGGCGGGATTAGTGAGCTGCCTGGCAGCTGCCCGAGACGCGTCGGCATCGGCGGATCATGCGTGGTCATATTGCACGCGAGGCCACTGTCCTGCCTTCCTGTTCGGCTAAGAAGAGAGGTCATAACCGTACACAACATTTGAAGGGGGGAAAAACCTGGCTGAGGTGGGCAGGGATTTAATGTGCGTATTCAACCGCCGACCAGGTGCTTTGCCTCCAGGTGGAGGTTCTTTTCTGGGGACACCAGACATCCGGAGGCCGGTCTCTAGCTGCTGCTGGTTGGTGCTAGATTCCTGGCCGTTTGGCCGGTCCTGGTGAATAGCCCGACTAAGGCTGACTGTGGCTCCTCTCCGATGAGTCGACAAACTCCCCTCCAGAAGCAGAATCTGAACATGGGCCCCCGGGTCGGAAACGATGGCCCTAGGAACAGCTGTGAACAAGCGGAAGACCTGGGTCCTCTTTTTCTTGGCTGAAGCAGTTTTTTGGGGGCAATGCTAATGAACCTGGCATTTAAAAACCTGTCCGTTTAGTAAATAAAAAAGGCAATGTAACTTTATGTCTCTCCAGGTTCTTGTGGTCGGTCCAGACGATGAACGGTTTCCGCCCCCTCGAGCCAGTGTCCGCCACGCCTCCAAGGCGCAAGCTTGAAGACCGCCAACGCTCCCCGGTTTGCCGACGTCAATAGTTTCTGCTCCACCCGGGGACAGAGCAGCGTGAACAAGAAGGCGCAGTGATGTGCTCTTCCCATCTCGTTCAGACCGCTGGGAGAGGACCGCTCCGATCCCCGGTCGTTGAGGCGTAAAAGCCACCTGCAAACCACAAATGCCCCCTGCCCGCTGGGAGAAGAGGGCAGGGCATCGTGAGGAGTGGGTGCCGTGGTGAAGCGGGTCTGAGGTGTTGAAAGGCAAGCCTCTTCCTCTGGGGACCAGCGTAAAGCTCTCCCTCGTAGAGGTAAGTGCCAAGGAAAGCGGGGGCTGCTCTTTGCGCTGAAGTTTCTGGATAAACCGCCTATAAAAGTTAATAAAAACCTAGGAAATGCCTTTTACTTTTTTGCGGCTAATCAGGTTTTAAAATAAGGGCCATTCGGGCCACAGCGCTCACTTAGCCGGACCATCTGCACCATTCCAGGGGCTTACGATGATCCCAAGAGCATGAAACTTTACGCTCCTCCTTTTCTTTCTGCCGTTCATAGAGCTTGTTATCCAATCAATCGTGGAGAAACTGTCCACTGGTTTACTATGGGTTCTCTTGGTCCGGGCGAGTAATGAGTAATGTCGTCAAGGTAAACGTATACAAACCGGTCTAAAAAGTCCCGGAGCAAAATAATTGATCATGGCCTGGAAACAGCGGGGCATTGGTAAGACAAAAGTGGCATGGACCGTATACTCGATAATGGCCCAACTAGGAGTGTTAACCCATTTTCCATTCATATCACCCTCCCCTGATCCTCCTGCTTAAATGATAGCGTTTGCGTAATCTAACTTGGTAAATACCTTAAGCTGTTGGAGGTTGGGTCAAAAAACTGAGTCATGAGGGCGGAGTGATAACGATTCTTTATGGTGATGAGCGTTCAGGGGGCTGTAATCAATGCAGGGCCTAAGAATTCCGTACTTTTTTTCCCCACAAAGAACAAAACGGCCCGCTGCTGATGAGGAAGGAACGGATAAGCCCCGCCTTCACGAGTGACTCGAAATTACTCCCTCATGGCTGGCCCCTCTCCGGGCCGGAGAGGGAAATACGAAGCAGAGAACCCTGGGAAGGGGAGCCAGGGAATTGGTCGATGGCGCAGTCATAAGTGCCGGTTGGGGGGAAGTGCCAAGGCCTTGCTTTTGCAAGAAAACCCCCTCGATGAGGGTGGTGTGGTAGCAGGTAGGCACGGACCTCAGGTCGGGGTGCCTCATAGTCTGGTTGCAATGTGAGGAAGACAGAAAAATGTATTAATGGGAGTCATGTTAAGCCCCTGGACCGAAACAAGGTTGTGCATGAGTGTTGCACACAATCCTCCCCGCCCAACCCATGGACATGCCCCTGTTCTTCCATTTTCTAGTGTGTGGTTGGTGAACGACACACCAGAGGATGTTCCCCGGCTAGAGTCTGAGAAAAGGCAGTTTCCAATTAATAAAAGTTAGGAGTTCCCTATGATCTCCTTGAATCTGGTCATTGCCAAGAGTTTTCTTAGGTGCATGTTGCTATTAAGAAAACATGATCTTTACCATTAGAGAGCCACGTGGCCCTGAGGGGGCTGGCACAGGGGCTTGACTTTTAATCCCAATTTCTGCTCGCGCAATCCCCTGTCGATAGGTCTGTCGTTGCGGCCCCAGACATGTCTAGCAAGCGCCTTAATGGTCCAATAGTGTTGGCGTGGTGTGTGATTACACGGTTAACGGGGTCAGGCTGGCGTGTCACAATGGCGGTGGCTCTTGACTCCACTCCGCGGGAGGGGGTCTCTGGCCAGGGCCAGCGCGCGGCTACCGAGGGTGGATTGAGTTTGTCCGCGTTAAAAAGCAGCTGCCCTCTGTGGCGCCGTCGTACGCTCCTCTGGTCGTACAGCCTGGTCGTCCTGCCAAGCGGCAGTGGGCTCCTCCTCCCCGCGGTGGGACGAGGGTACGAGGAGCCGTGCTCGGCGGCGGCAATAAGCGAACACCTGCCTGTCGGGGCTGATAAGCGTGGGTACCCTCTGCCGACGGCGGAACCACCGTTGCCGCGGTTTGCCAGAGCTCACGAACCCGGTGTTGTCTGTCCGGGAGGGCCACGTGATAGGAGTCCCAGGTCTGCAGGGCAGTCCACTGGGTCAAGCAGCAGCTCCTGGAATAGCCGCCACCCCTTCGGAAGATGTCATACAGGGCAGTTTATTCCAGGCCGCTCTCCACGCCGCAGGGTCGAAAGTGAATGGCGTATTCGCACACACGAGTTCCCGTGCCCTGGTGGTGCAAGTTCTGCGATTACTCCGGGCTTTTTGCCCTGTCATGGACACAGGATCAAAAGTCCCCATAAGGGAGATTTAAGTCTGGTGAGAGAGAAGCAAGCATCGAGAGTCACGAGCACTCTGGCATGGTCACCAAGCTCTCTGGCGCTCTCCTTCAGGTAGAAATAATGAAAAGCAGTCGTTAGACCTGTCGGTGACGAAAGCTGCGGGAGCTGCTCAAAGTGGGATTGGAACAATTCATGAGAAAGCCCTGCCTGTCCTGGTCCCCAGAACGCTCCGGGGAATCCGCCTGATTCCCACCACTGCGCCCGGGACGGAGCCGTGCAAGCCTGACTGGATGACACTCCGTGCCCGCCGGGGGCTGGTGGAGTCTAGCCGAAGGTGGTGCAACCAGCTCTACTCACCTCAGGGACGAGAGCCTCACCGAATCGATTCATCGCTGTCCTGAGCTCCTCCTGACGGGCGATGCGGGCTTGCCTGAGCCCGTAGCGAGCCACCCATGGCCAGACCTCTGCATGAGTCCATACTGGCCCGAAGTGTACTGTCCCAGGCCGGGACTCAAATGAGGACTCGATGCAGATAAAGGCTGAAGTAGCTTGTTATTCAGGACTTGAATAACCCCAGAAAAGAAGTGAGCGATAAAGATTGGCCTAAACTAGAAAACAAAAATCACTCACCGAGGAGGGAAAAACTCTGAACTAACTTACTTGTACTAGATTACAAGGTTAACCAAATCAAAATATCAACACAACGAGGAGAAAACAAAGGCTATGAAAACATTAACTAAGGGCAAGCTCCTACGAGGCGACAAATCACTAGGCTGAAACTAGGAACAAAAAGGGATAGACGAAAGATAATACAACAAGGAAAAATCACTCTTACGAGGAAAAAAAAAGATCACTTGAGCGGAAAGCTATGGGCTTGGGTAAGGAAAGAAGGCTTTGGTGAACGCTGCATGAGACCGAAACACTTTGGCACGGGAAAGGGAGACGCGACAATATATACAACCAGGTAATGGGGAAACAGGTGGAAACAATCAGGGCGGGGAAGACAACAGACTCGTGACACATGAAGGAAGGGCAGTGACCTGAAACCGAGAATGGAGATTATCTTCAAAAATAAAACAGGAAGTGAACAAGAAACAAAAACCAGCTTGAACTCACAACCGCGAAGAATGTTTTGTGACACGAATCAGACAACTGCCAACCATTTGGTGGGAAACTTGTAAAGCATATGTAGAGGGCAAATGATAAGCTCCACCAGCTCTAGAATTTAACAATTCAAACAGACAAAATGAAAGGAATTAGACTCCTAAATAGAGAATTACGAGAGAGAGGTGTATCATAGAATTTGAACACATGAAAAAAACAAAAAAAAAAACAGGGAATTACTGGACCCTAAAGCAAAAATACGAGAGCTTCCATGCTAAGGCTGAAGAAGGTCCCAATAGAACGTAAAACAAAACTTTTTAGGATCAGGGGTGAAAAAGCCAAGTAAATTGCGACCACCTTGGCAGAGAACTAATCTGACAGAAGCCATTAATGTAAATAGGAATGAACAAGGAGAATTATCGCAGATCACCCACAGAAAAAAACACCTTTTGTCCAGATTATTAAAACCCGTTTATAAATTCTGAACAGCCACGAAACCTGGTTTAAAACCAAAAAGTTTTTCCTGGATGGATTGGATTCCCTGTAAATTTCGAGGTACAAAAACGACTAATTGGATGAGGGAATTCATCTGAATGATATATCCAACCACCATTTTTCAATCTATGAGGTAAGGGACTTCGGGTCCAGATGGGCTTCACCGATAGATATTTAGTAAATCATTCAAAGCAAAATTTTTTAGCCCCATTATTTGTTTATTTGGGAATTCTTTAAAACAAGGTTTGCCTCCCCACTTCATTACGTACTGCGATGATCACTCCTTATATCTAAAAGCCAGGCAAAGCGTAGACTGAAAGCGGTTGTTCTTACAGACCCATATCCTTTTAAATTCTGAAGCAAAAGATTATGGCTAAAGTTCTAGCTAATGAGACTAGAGAAAGGTTAACTACCAGGCACCGTTATACATAGACCAAGAATGGTTTGTGCAAAAATCGTCAGGATTTGACAATGTGAGGAGAGTTCTTAATAGACTACTAGGGTGAGAGCCCGTGTATACCGCAATCGAACGTAGAACACAATATGACGAGCGGAGAAAAAGGGAAGCGTTTGAACCAAGTCGAATGGCCCTAATCTACTTGAATGCTCAAGCGTTTTGGTTTTGGTTATTACTTTGGTAGATGGGGTCGAAATTCTACTTGTTGATAAAGGAGATATGCTTCTGGAACAAGTGGTAATGGCAAATACTATAGAAAACCCATATAGTCACTCAGCCTTTGAGTTATTTTGAGGCACAGGCAAGGGTCAACCAAGTCTCACAAAACCACTCACTCTACTTTGGTTTTGTAAGAGCCATGAAACCATTAGCAATGCAGATTAGATCACAACAAGCACTAGCCAAACGATATTCATGTTAGTAAAGACCGGGGACACATGTCAAGGACAAAGACAAGGGCAATGTAACGCTGATGATACTATTGTGTTCTTATTACAAAAAAATCTTGCAGAATCAGATACCAGTCTCTCTTAGAAGAAAGTTGTTAAGGGAGTAAAATTTGGTAGTATCTGGTAAAGTGGAAAAGAAGGAAATATTATTATGGTTAGAGAGGAATAGAACGAAAGCTGGGACAAAGAAAGAACAAGTAAGTCCAGACATTTTGAGAAAGGGATTTACAATATTCGTACGATGAGGGCAATCCAAATACAGCGTCCCCAACGATGAGTGAACTATCTCGCCCCACAGTTACATGTACCCCAAACCAATCCAAAGAGTCATATGTCACCCCCAATCTGATCGGCAATGGCGCAAGAGCTTCGATAGACATTGCTAGAGGGAGCAACACTGCCATCTGTCCGGGAACCGGACTCAGAAAACGGGACTCAGCAGC
The DNA here is from genome assembly GCF_000972845.2 of Larimichthys crocea. Classification (NCBI taxonomy): domain Eukaryota; kingdom Metazoa; phylum Chordata; class Actinopteri; family Sciaenidae; genus Larimichthys; species Larimichthys crocea. Next base: position 52,612 of record NC_040026.1, read on the forward strand.
AGAGGTGTCATAAGCTTATTTAATGAATAAACGAAAAAACCCTCTAACAGAGTGAGGGCTAGGGGCAGGCTATGAAAAACAGGCCTAGAACTATGGAAAAACAAAAAACCAACCGTCCAAAAAGGAGAGAAAAGAAACTCTAACCTTCTTTATAAAAATATATCAAAATCAAAATCACTCATAAACGAGAAAATCAAAAGGGTGGTGCAAAACAAACTAACGGAAAATATACTCACATGGATAGGGGACTGTCAAAAATGACAACAATAACTGAAGGCACAAAGAAAAACAAATGGCTGATAGCGAAAAATGTTACAAAAAAAGGAATCAAAAAATCACATCAATCGAGGCAAAAAAAAACAAAAAGAAGACAGCTCGACTGAACAACAAAGGCTAAAGAGCTTGAGACAGGACAAGAGAAATGACGAATGCAAAAAGTAAAAATCAGGATGAGTCAAGGTTGTAGGACGCAAAGAGGGGCTTTTGAGAAGCAAAAAGACAAAGGGGAGACGCAGACATATAACACAAGGTAAAGTGTGGTAACAGGGGTGGGTGGGAAACAATCAACAGAAGATGAAATAGCAGAGGAAGACAAATCAGACCGGTTGACAACATATGAAGAGAGGGACCGAAAGTGGGTACACGAAACAGGAGGGCAGGTAAATAAAATAAAACAGGAAATGACGAGACACCTAACAAAACCCAACTTGACCTCACGCGGTGTACAGCCTCTCTCTATACTGGGAAGAATAAGCATAGTAAACTACCTAAATTTTTATATATTTTTCAGTCGATTCCACTGGCTCCTCCGTCCTTCTTTTTTTTCCCCCTAAAACCAGAAAACTTCTTCATTCATCTGAACATAGGAGGCCAGACTCAGACTCTCCCTCTATATTTACCTATAATAGCGGAGGGCTACAGTTGCCAAATCTAGATGGTATTAGTGGGCTGCCCAGTTTGAGAGGACCACAGGTGTTTTTGGGTGTTTTTTCGCGAGAAGTGGATGTTTTTTCATGCCTGGTGAGAAATTGAAAACGTCCTCAACAGGTTTTGGCCGTTGAATAGCGATATCTATACTCAGCATTTTTAAAACATTAAAGAAAAGTACTACGATCCTTTTGGTAAAAACACTATGTTATTTGGCAATTAGTACAAAAAGTGTTGGATGACGTCCCAGGGTTGGTCCTGTTCTCCCCATTTTGTGGAATAATCACTTCGCCCTGGCAAGACGACCTGGGTTTTAAAGTAATGGTTGAACAAGGGCTAGATAAAAACTATAGGATTATATGAGGATACTCTCTAATGTCATTCAATGAGTAAGAAAGGCAAAGTTTGATATACCACAGAACATGTTTTTAAGTATTTCAACTCATAAGTTTTATACTGACACACTTAAAACAATTCGTTGCACACCCCCCATTCCAATCTGTTAAAGACCAGCTGATTACAAAAAACTGCTGAAAAAGATTGGTCGCTAAGTTTTATAACATGCTAAAAACACACAACTCAAACCATCAACACGCGATTGAGAATGTATACAATTTTAATTGGATAATTGCGAACATACAATCTCCCCTGTGTTTACGAAGAATTTTTAAAAAGAAACCGTTAAATAAAAAGGACTGGAGCAAAGTATCCCAAGTTTAAGTTGAAGTTAATATTCTTGTACAAGAAAAGGAGCGTTTAACGAGTGCACAACACAAAGGGGTAACAGAGAAAAGGCTCCCTGAAGGGCACTATCAATAGGTTCTTATACATGTTCAAATGGGCTGGTCTCTGACACCTCCCCTCTGATACAGATAACGGCATAGACATTCCGTTGGTTGGTGTTTCTTGCTCAATAATAAGCCTCTAGTTTTACATCCACAGGTATTCTGTACTCCAAAGCCTGGCTCCCCTGTCCTTATTACCACTAATTTTATAACTGTTCCCTCCCTACCACCCTAAGTAAATCAGAGGCCAACAATGGAGGTATGCGAGAACAAGAACAGGAACAGAACACACTATCTTATAAGACAACTGCACCCCAGTAATAATCCCGAATTTTTATAGAACACCTGTACAATTAAATACATTTCCATTTCACCAATATACCGATCTGATGTTATAGTGTAGCAGGACAGGGTACATTATATCACTGTTTATGGAAAATGGTGAAAGATGTCAAAAAATGTGGAGTCGCAGTGATAAGAACTCACACTTTCCCTGTACCATTTTGCCCTAAGTTATCTATTTTAATGGCATTTATCCAGTGTGACTGCACTTTATCCGTAAGGAAAGAAAAATGGTGAGACCTCTGTTTATACAGGCCAAACTAATGAGGGGGCCGTCAGGGACATTAGTGCAGAAATACCTCTCACACACACTACACTGAAATATTACGCTCTTACACACACGTGAAAAGCTCTTACACACACCTAGTGACATGCTCTCACACACACTACTGAAATTTACGCTCTTACACACACAGTGAAACGCTCTTACAACACACTAGTGATGCTCTCACACACACGTACTGAAATGCTCTCACACACAGACTGAGAATTTACGCTCTTACAACAACACTAGTGAACGCTGCTTATCACACACTAGTGAAATGCCTCCTCACACCACACTGGAAATGATTACGCTCTTTACACACACAGTGAAACGCTCTTACACACACTACTGAAAATGCTCTCACACACAGTAACTGAAATTGCTTCTCCACAACACGACTGAAATGCTTTCACACACACTAACGAAATGATGCGCTCACACCACTACCGAAATGCCTCACACACACACTGAGAGTTCAGTAATAACCACCGGAAGGCATCTTCAGTGTAACCCGGAAGGCTTTCCACTTAAACCGGAAGGGCATTTTCACTTAACCGGAAGGCGGTTGTAAGAGGGAGCGCAAGCATTGTTGGCTTGCAAGGTTGCGCCAGTGAGAGCTTTCCAGTGGACTTACATAAGCGCCCGCGCTAACGTCAACAACAATTTTTGTCCACAGTCGGAGACCAATTCGAACATTATCTAATGCAACAGCGAGCAGGAACAGGCCCCACGCCCCCTTGAAAGTTGCGCCGCGCCATTGGCGGCGCCGGCGAGACGGTAAAAGGCGCCGTAAGCCAGGCTCTCCGCGTGTGTCGCCGCAACTCAATGGGGGCCTGGCACTGTTTGCCTGCTCGCTGTTGCAGATTAGATAATTTCAAATTGGTCTCCGCTGATGAAAAATGTTGTTGGAGTAGCGCGGCAAGCTTCTGTCAGTCCCACTGGAAAGCTCCTCCTGGCGCGACATCTGGCCAACCCAACGATGCTGGGCGCTCACCTCTTTCAACCCGCCTTCCCGGTGTTACACCTTCGGTGAATGATCCCTAGCCGGTTTACACTGAATGCCTTGGTACCGAAAATGCTTCCGGTATACTGAACAATCTCAGTAGTGTGTGTGGAGCATTTCAGTAGTGTGTGGTGAAGAGCGTTTCAGTAGTGTGTGTGAGAACATTTCAGTAGTGTGTGTGAAGCTTCAGCATGTCAGACTGGGTGTGGAAGCATAATTCACTAGTGTGGTTAAGAGCGATAATATTTTCCAAGTTAATAGTGTGGTGTGAGAGCATTTTCCATATGTGGTGTAAGAGCGTTTCACTATGTGTGTAGAGACATTCAACTAGTGTGTGTAAAGAGCGTAAATTTCAGTGTGTGTGTGAGAGCAGTTCAAGTAGTGGTGTGTAAGAGTGTTTCACTAGTGTGTGTAAGAGCTTAATTTTCAGTATGGTGTGGGTGAGAGGTATTTCTAATATGATCCTCGCGGCCCCTCATACCAAACACTGTATTGCATTGTTGGAGAAGTTGGTTGCCCCTCTTTTATTAACCACTGGTTAAATAACTTAACATCGAGTTTGGCTCTTGAGAAACTGACCTATATTGTTTAAAAAGGGGGCTTCTGAATTTTTATAACATTGAAGTTATTTCTGGAACTGTTGAAGAAGGGATATGGGGAGGCAGTGAAAATATAAGATAAGAAAATATTTAATGTGTTTGTTGGTATGGATAGTGGGACCTAATCAGTGCACATTATTTTACTGACAATTAAGGTAGTTATTTATTAGTTTATTTATTTAGTTTAATTTATTTTTCATTTATTAATTTTTTGTTTGTTATTTTGGGTTGTTTAATTTTTTTCTGTGCCTGCATTATTTTAATGCTCATGTGTCCCTATTGGTCCTGTCAGTATTTGGTAATATCTGAACTTATTGTTTTCAGTGCTGCCATGTGGTTTGGGATGTTGTAACTCAAAAAACAATAAATATATGTTTAAAAAAAAAAAAGGAAGAAGGGAAATGTAAACATTTACTGATACTTTTGTTACTGACAGAACGGACAACAGAATCCAAACAAAGGAAAGAGTGGAGATACTTCAATTTGACTTAGGTTCTTAAAGTATTTCAGGAAGGTCCCCCACACCTTTAGAACTTCTTGCTCGAATCACAACTGAATAGCGTACTTTCAAGGTCTAACAAAAACATGATGTCCATATAACACTGAGTTGTGTGAGCAACAGCACTCCACCTTAATAGAGCCGCACACTAGCCAAAAAGCAAGGCAAAGGAATGTGCCGCTTTTGGTTGGAGTGAAGGAGCGTGTCATCTCACCCGTGTGCCGAAAAGGGCAATCAGTGGGGTGGGTCTAGCTCAAGATTAAGGAATAAGGGACAAGGTTTTGGAAAACATCTCCCAGTATCTTTCCAGGCTTGGACAAGTCCAAAAACATGTGGATATGCAAGGCTTACCTCGCTTACATTTATCACAGAAAGGAGAACATCCTGAAGTTAAAGATGAGTTCATTTTTATATATATGATATACAATGTAGAAACGTAAAAGTTCCCGTGTTTCCGTGGACGGAACCGTGACGGGACCGTGGCTGGTCCGTAACAGGTCCCCTGTCAAGGTCCTGGGCTGTGCGGGACCGAATGTAACCCAATCCCCCGGATGACGTAGTCAGTGAGGCGCCCCGACTTGGAAACGCCCCTAAGCAGTTCCTGTTTGAAAACCCAGCTGCAATGCCATCATTTGTCCACGGGGAGGAGCATGATGTTCGGCTCGCAACCGGCGACTGTTAAAAAGACAAGTACTGAACGAGATACGCCGGGGTGAGCTGATCAGCTGATCATCGATCAGTTGATGGAAAAAAAAAAGTTGTGATAAGATAACACTGAGGCAGCAACAAAGAACCATGACAACATAAAACGCGTTATTAGAGAAACTCCCCGCTCGTAACGTCCCTAACATAGCACCCCCACCCCCTAGATGTTGTTTTGATTTAAACAGTGACAAAGGCGAAAATGGCGGAAAGCGCAAATCGAAAGAATTACGGGTGAATCAGTATGAAATAAGTCAAGTATTTTTGGTTTTTATTAAGTTGCAGTAGAAGCTTAACGAAACCATCAAACAGATATGTTAGGCATTCCAGAAAACTTTATTCGCAAGGAGGCTAAGCCAGAACAAAACAGGAGCTCGTCGAGGAATACAGAAGTTGGGCAAAGGAGGAGTCACCGTGGACTTTTGCAACAGACCTTTTTTCTCTCTGACTTTAAAAGCTGTGCCGTGTAGTATTATAATGGAGGGAGGCATAGTGGAAAATAAACAGTGGTGTCCCATGTAGAATAAAACATAACATATATACTGCAAACTTTATTAGACCAAACATACTTCAACTTATGTCATAACATATTGTAAACGGCGGGGTATACACTGGGGGCGTTGATTGTGTTCAGTAGTGTTAGGCTGCAGTGTAATGGGGTGACGCCTGGGGGGTGGCGTTGATTAGAGGCTTGAAGCCCCTGTTCAGTCATGCAGTTTTGCCATGGCGATGAGGGGCCGAAGTAGCTAATGTGTTAATGGTATATGCTGCTGTCTTGCCGTTATGTTTTTTTTGGCCGTTGGCTTACGGCCACAGAGCCTGTTTTTCCAGATTAGAATAAAGTACGCAAAACCAGGTTGCGTGCTTCGTAGTTTTCATTGTCCGGGTCACTACAATATCTTTTCCATTTACGCCATTTAGCCTATGGAATGGACGAAAATGAAAAGGAGTCATTCAGTTCAATGAACACACTCGAAAGTCACAAGGCGAATGTATAGTATGCAGTACTCAAACCAGCTGCAATTCTCCGCTCTGTGATCTGTGGGGAAAAAAACCACGGGGAGGAACAAAAAGCCGCATCAAGTGCAAACAATGAGATGCTAATGAGTTTGTATGGGTTTTTACCTGGCCTAAAGCGTGCACTACAGTAAATACCTGCATAACAAAGGGCTTCCAAAAAAACGCTCGTCCTCTGCAGCTCTAATGTCCGCACAACAAAACGACCCTCCCCCCCAAATAACTGTTAATTAAAAATAAACCATCGCTTGTATTCTGCAGGTCTGACACACAGGCCCTGGCACCCTGAGACGTCCGAACCGTTTTTGTAACTTTTTTAACGGGTTTGTTTTTGTTGTTACATGCAGTAAACCGAAGCAGAGAGGGCGCGCACACAAGAGAAGAGACTCTCACGGTACTTATGCAAAACTAAGTGGTGGCCATAGATGAAGTCGCGCCACAAACAGCTGATTGCCCAATGCCGGCCGGCCTTCGCGCGCTCCTCTGTTTCTCTCTGATTAAACAAAGGCAATCTGGACCAGGTGGAAGCGCATTTAAAAAACATTCACCAGAGAAAACCACGAGAAAACATGAAAAAAGCACAAAACTCTCTAAACTGCTATAAGAATCAGGACTCCACGGAGTTTACAGTGAAGACAACAAAAACGAACAAAGAGAAAAAAGTAAAAAAGTAAAAAAGCGACCCTGAAGGCTGAACAGCCTTTGCAATGATTAATGGTGGATATTTTTTTGTATCGCCCATAAGAGTTCTCACGTTACGCAGCACGTGACGCCGATAACGGCCCACCGCTATAAAGACAGGAGAGCAGCCTAGGATGTTGTTGATTTGGTTTGAAGGCTAAAATGTTAGATATAAACACCTTAAATTTATTTCATTCATGAAAACGCTCAAATCATACGGCTACTGTAGCAGGAGGCAGTAGGCAAACAAGCTGCATTTTTCCGCTCTGTGATCGGTGAAACACTGAGAGACCCAAAAAAGGCAATTACTGGTAAGCGCAAACACAAGGTTAGCAACGAGAATGCTAACGGGTGTGGAGGCGAAGGTCATCTCCAGTAGAACAACTGTAAAAAAGTTCTGTAGAGAGCGCCGCTCCTGGTCATACCCTGTAATTACACAATGGGTGGAGTTTACAGTAAAAAATAGACACGCCCGGAGAAGGAGGGGGGTCTCCTCTTTCCGCGGGAATTTGCAGGGAACGGCTGGAACTCAAGCTGGAAGACGGCTGCCATCGCTGCGTTCAGCGTGAACGGGAAAAGTTTATTGCTACTTACTGTATTAACCCTTGAACCACTTTAAAAACTGTACAGCAGTGACTAATGCACAGAGAGATGTTGACTTTACGCAGGCTTTAGAATGGAATCCCATAACATCGTTTGACATCATTTAAAACAAAGTTTAAATCCTGCTCCCAACCGTTTTCATTTTGTCCAGATGCGCCTGTTTGTATGCCATCCAGTTTTGTCATAAATGGCCGATTGTCAGCCGGGACTCAAATGAGGACTCAGATGCAGGAGGTTATGCAGTAATCTGTGTTATTCAGGACGGAAAAATCCTCGACTGAGTGTAGGGCTATGAAAAGGCCCCTAAACTAAAGGAACAAAAATCACTCTAGGAGGAAAAAACACTGAACTACTCTAAAGAAACAATCAAAATCCTCCTCACGAGGAACAATAAAGTTAAGACTAATCGTTTAAAGATTAACGAAATCAAAATTCAAGCCATAAAGAGGAAAAACAAAAAGGCTATGAAACATCAACGAAGGGCCCTCAAAAAACGAGGCTGAAAACACACAGACGAGATACAAAGTAACAAAAGGCTAGACTAGGAATTACAACAGAAAATCCACTCAACGAGGAAGAAAACAAAAGATTTACTTGAGCAATGGAGGCTGTGACTATAGAACGATGGAAAAGGCCTTTTGGTGCCGCTACAAAGGAACGAAACACTTTGGCACAAGACAAAGGGAGACGCAGACAATAGTAATATACACAGGGTAAGGGTAACAGTGGAACAATCAGGGCGGGGAAGACCACAGAAGCAAGACCGGTGCCAACAATGAGGAAGGGCAGTGACCTGAAACGAGAGGAGAGTTAACTTCAAAATAAAAACAGGAAATACAAAGAACATAACAAAACCCGCTTGACCTCACCGCGGTGGGACAGTCCCCCCCCCTCTAGGGGGCCGACGCCTGACGGCCCAGCGTGGTCAGGGTGGGGTCCCTGTGGAAGTCTGTGATGAGGGTAGAGGCTAAGATAAGAAGAGACGGGACCCACTGCTCTCCTCAGGACCAGAATCCTATACCCCAGTCCACCAGATACTGTTGAACTCGCGGCCCCGGTTGACGAACGGCCATAACCGCTTGAACCTTGTATAACCGGACCGCCGTCTATTCACGTCTGGGTGCGGCGGAGGGGCGCGGCTGGGACCATCGGACTCGCCTTGGCGGGCTGATCCGGCTTACGTGGAAGGTCGGGTGAACATCGGAGGGATCGGGGCAGGGAAGGCGAACTGCGGCAGGCCGATGAGCTTGGGTGATCGGAAACGGACCACACGAACCGCGGTGCCAGCTTCTTGGAAGGCACTTTAAGGTGGGAGATCCTTGGCGGAAAGCCACACCCTCTTGCGCTGGCTGGTAAGCTGGGGCGGGTCGCCTCTTCGGTCTGCAGGTCTTCGTGACCCCGGTCCCCGTGCGAATTAAAACAATGCTTGGCGGCTTGCCCAGATGCGGTGGCAGCGCGAACCATGGCATGGCGGAGGCACAGACACCTCCCGCTCGTTGTCTGCGAATACAGGAAGCTGTAAACAAAGTACACATTTGAACGGTGAAATACCGTTGGCCGAGGTGGGCAGTAGTTTGTGGCATGACTCGACCCAGAAACAGGTGTTTGCTCCAGTCAGAGGGAGTCTGAGAGACCAGACACAGGAGGCCGGTTTCCAGTTGTTGATGGAAGGCGTTTGGTCGGCCGTTTTGGCCGCTCGGGTGAAAACCCAGGTCAGGCTGGGTTTTGGCTCCGATGAGTCACAGAACTCCGCCAGAAGCCGGGAGCAAACACCTGTCACTGGTCGAGTAATAGCCCACACCTACGCCCACCTCGGCCAACAGGTATTTCACCGTTCAAATGTGTATTTGGTTACCAGCATCCTGTTATTCGCAGACAACGAGCGGGAAGGTGTCTGTGCCCTACCACCCCCACCCCCCCCACCCGCCCATGCCATGGTTTCGCCGCTGCCACCGCATATGGGGGCAGCCGGCCAAGCAGGTTTTAAGTCGCCAAGGGGACCGGGTCGAGACGGCAGACCGCAAGAGGCACCCGCCCCAGCTTACAGCCAGGACAGAGAGTGGGGCTTGCCGCCAAGGATCTCCAGCTTAAAGTGCCTTCCAAGAAGCTGGCACCGCGGTGTCGTGGTCCGTTGTCGATCACCAGCTCATCGGCCCTGCAGCAGTGCGCCTTCCGCCTGCCCCGATTCCCCTCCGTGTTCACCCACCTTCCCACGTAAGCCCGGATCAAGCCCGCCAAGAGAGTCCGATGGTACCAGCCGCCGCCCCTCCGCCGCCCCCAGAAAGTGATAGACGGCGGTCCGGTAGACAAAGGTCAAGCGGTACTGGCAGTTCGCAAACGGGGCCGAGGTAAACAGTACTGGTGGACTGGGTAGGATATGGTCCTGAGGAGAGGCAGGGGTCCCGTCTCGTCATATCCTAACTCTACCCTCATCACAGACTTCCACAGGGACCACCCTGACCAGCCTGGGCCGTCAGAGTCGGCCCTAGAAGGGGGGGGTACTGTCAAACCGCGGTGAGGGTCAAGCTGGGTTTTTTTTGTTATGTATTGTCATTTTCCTGTGTTTATTTTGAAGTTAACTCTCCGCGCGTTTTCAGGTCACTTGCCCCGTCCTCATGTGTCCCACCGGTTCTGATTGTCGTCCCCCGCACTGAGTGTGTCCACCTGTTCACCATTACCCTGTGTATATATTGGAGCGTCGCCCTTTGTCTTGTGCCAAAGTGTTTCGTCCTTCGTAGCGTGCACCAAAGGCCCTTTTTTCCATAGTTCTAGTCACACTCCTTAAGCTCCAAGTATCTTTGGTTTTCGTCCTCGTATGATGATGGTTTCTGTTGTAATTCCTAGTCTAGCAGTTTGTTACTTTGGTATCTAGTCTTGTGTGTTTTCACCTCGTTTTTGAGCGCCCTTAGTTGATGTTTCATAGCCGTTTTGTTTGTTCCCGCTTTATGAGTGGATTTTGATTTCGTTAATCTTTAATACGAATTAGTCTTAGCTTATTGTTCCTCGTTGAGAGTGATGTGATTTTGTTAGGTAGAGTAGTTCAGTGTTTTTGCCTCCGAGAGTGATTTTTGTTTCCTTTAGTTTAGGGCCTTTTCATAGCCTCACTCAGTCAGGATTTTTCCCCGTCCGGAAATAAAAACAGCTTCTGCACTAACTCTGCATCTGAGTCTCATTTGAGTCCCGCCTGAAATAGGCCTTTTGAAAACTGATGGGCATAAAAACAAGGCTCCTCTGGACAAATGAAAACTGCGTGGGACAGGATTTAAACTTTGTTTTAAATGATGTCAAACGATGTAGGGGATTCCATTCTCACGTGGTAAATTCAACATCCTCTGTGCATGTCAACTGCCTGTTACAGTTTAAAAGTGTTCACAGGGTGTCATACAGTATAGCAACTAAAAGTTCCCGTTAAGCTGAACGCCAGCTGAATGGCAGCCGTCTTCCAGCTGAGTTCCAGCCCGGTTTCCCTGGCAAGTCCCGGGAAAGGAGAGACCCCCCTCTTCTCCCGGGCGTGTCTGATTTTTTACTGTAACTCCACCCATTCCTTGGAAGTACAGGGTATGACCAGGAGATGGCGATTCTCTCAAAGACTTTTTTACAGTTGTTTCTACCTGGAGATGACGTAAGCTTCCACCTCGTTAGCATTGCGTTGCTTCAACCTTTTGGTTTGCGCTTCAGTAATGGGCTTTTTGGTCTCTCAGTGTCACAGATCAAGAGCGGAAATGCAGCTGGTTGGACACTGCATATGTACAGTAGCCGGATGATTTTGAGCGTGTTCTGAATTGAAATTAAATTTAAGGTGTTTATATCTAACATGGTGCAATTCACCAAATCAACAACATCTAGGCTGTTCTGTCTTTACTAGCGGTGCCGTTATCGGCGTTAACGTGCTGCGTTACGGGAGACTCTTATCGGGCGATAAAAAAAATATCACCTTAATCTATTTGCAAAGCTTTTCCAGCCTCTAGTCCGCTTTTTTACTTTTTACTTTTTTTCTCTTTTGTTGTTTTTGTTTGCTTCACGGTAACTGCCGTGGGTCCTGATCTTCTATAAGCAGTTAGAGAGTTTTTGTGCGTTTGTCATGTTTTTTCTCGTGGTTTTTCTTGGTGATGTTTTTTAAAATGCCGTTCAACCTGGACAGCATGCCTTTGTTTACTCAGAGAACAGCTGGCGCGCTAATGGCCGGCCGGCATTGGCGCAATCAGCTGTTGGATTGGCGCGACTAATCTATGGCACCACTATCTTTTGCATAATTACAGGAAGTCTCTCTCTTGTGTTCGCCCTCGTTTTTCCCCTCGTTTATCTTAGCATGTAAACAACCAAACTAACCCTAAAAAAGGTACAAAAAACGGTTCGGACCGTCTCGGGCTGCCAGGGCCTGTGTGTCAGACCTGCAATAAACAAGCGATGGTTATTTTTAATTAACAGTTTATTTGGAGGGGAGGGCTCGTTGTTGTTTGTGCGACATAGACGTGCAGAGACAGCGTGTTTTGGAAGCCCTTTTTATGCAGGTATTTACGGTAGTGCACGCGTTAGGCCAGGTAAAACCCATACAAACCTCATTAGCACTCATTGTTTTGCACTTGATGGGCTTTTTTTGGTCCGCCCAGTGTCCACAGATCACAGAGCGGAGAATGCAGCTGGTTTTGAGTTAAGCTGCATACTATACAGTAGCCTTGGTGATGTGAGTGGGTTAATGACATGAATGACTCCTTTTCATTTTCGTCCATTCCTAGGACGAAATGGCGTAAATGGAAAGAATAGGGTTAGTGACCCGACAATGAAACTACGAAGCAACTGGTTTTGCTGGACTTTATTCGAATCTGGAACACAGGCTCCGGTGGCCGTAGGCCAACGGCAAAAAAACATAAAACAAGGCAAGCACAGCAGCAATATAACATGAACAGCTTGCTACTTCGTGCCCCTCAATAGCCATGGCAACTGCCATGACGGACAGGCTTTCACAGCCCTCTAACAACGCCCACCCCCCCAGGCGTCACCCCAGACACTGCACCTACTTACTGAACACAACTCAACAGCACATGTATACACAGCCCGTTACAATATGTATGAAATAGTGAAGTATGGTTTGGTCTTAATAAAGTTGGGCAGTATAATGTTATGTTTTTAATTCTACATGGAACCACTTTTTATTTCCACTATGCTCCCTCCATTATAATAATACACAGGGCACAGGCTTTTATAAAGTCCGAGAGAAGTCTGTTGCAAAAGTCCCACGTGACTTCGCCTTTGCCCCGCCAAAACGTCTGTATGTCCTCGACGGCTCCTTTTTGTGCCTGGCTTAGCCTCCTTGCGAATAAGTCTTTCATGGAATGCCGTAAATATTATGTTTGATGGTTTCGTAAGCTTATCTGCAAACTTTATTAAAACCAAAAATACTTGACTTATTGCATACTTGATTCAACCCGTAATTCTTTCGATTTGCCCTTTACGCCATTTACCTAGGGTCACTGTTTAAATCAACAACATCTAGCTATGTACGGCGTTCGAGCGGAGGTTTTCTTTATAACGCCGTTTATGTTGGCATGTTCCTTGTTTGCTGCGTCAGTGTTAGCTTATCACACAAAACTTTTTTTTTTCCATCAACTGATCCGCTGATCAGCTGATCAGCTCACCCGGCGTAATCGGTGCAATTGTCTTAGACAGTCCGACGGTGAGAGCGAACCATCACTGCTCCGCCCCGTGGACAAATGAGCAATTGCAGCTGGTTTTCAAACAGACTGCTTAGGGGCGTTTCCAGTCGGGCCTCACTGACTACGTCATCGCGGGGGAGTTACATTTCGGTCACCACCAGCCAAGGACCTTGACAGACCTTTGGACGGACAGCCACGGTCCAGTCACGTTCCGTCACGGAAAACACGGAACGTTTAAGTTGCTACATCTGTATATCAGATATATAAATGGAAATCATATGTATTCAGATGTTGATCCTTTAGTGATAAATGGAGAAGGGTAAGGCCTTGCAGATACACATGTTTGGACTTGTCAAGCTGGAAAGATCTGGAGAGATATTTTCCAAACCTTGTCCCTTAGTCTTAATCTTGAGCTAGAACCCAACCTAAGACCACTGATTGCCTTGTCGGCACCACGGGTGAGGATGAAACGCGCCTCACTCCACCAAAAGCGCACACTGTTCCTTTGCACTTGCTTTTGGCTAGGTGTGCGATACTATTAAGGTGGAGTGATGGTTGCTCACACACACTCAGTGGGTTAATGGACATCATGTGTTGTCTAGACCTTAAAAGATCCGCTAGTCAGTTTGTGATTCGAGCAAGAAGTTACAAAAGGTGTGGGGACCTTCCTGAAATACTTTAAGAACCGTAGTCAAATTTTGAAGTATCTGCCCCTCTTCCTTGTTTGCTTCTGTGTCCTTTCTGTCAGTAACAAAGTATCAGTCAATGTTTAATTTTCCCTTCTTCCTTTTTTTTTTTTAAACATTAGTTATTGTTTTTTTGAGTTACCAACATCCCAAACACATGGCAGCACAGAAAACAATAAGTCAGATATTAAAAATAAATAAAAGGACAAAGACAAATGGAGCAATAAAAGAAATCAGACCCAACCCCGACAGAAAAATAACAACCAAAGAACAAAAAATTAATAAATTGAAAAATAAATACAATAAATAAATAACATAAATCAAGAAACTACACTAATTTGTCAGTAAATTAATGTCACTGATTCTGGCACAATTCATTTACCACAACACATTAAATATTTGCCTTATCTTATTCTTTCACTGCCTCCCATATCATTCTCAACAGTTTTCCAGAAATAACTTCCAAATGTATAAAATTCAAGAGCCCCCTTTTTCACAATATAGGTCAGTTTCTCAAGAGCCAACGCGATGTTAAGTGAGTTAACCAGTGGGTTAAAAGAGGGCAACCACCAGTCTTACCACAGAAAAATCACATAACATGTTTGGGTATTAGGTGCCGTCAGGGACAAATTATTCCAAATACCTCTCACGCACACTACTGAATATTACGCTCGTACACCACTAGTGAAACAACGCTTACACACACTACTGAAATTGCCTCTCACACACACTACTCGACTGAAAGATTACGCTCTTACAACACACTAGTGAAATGCTCTTACACACACTAGTGAAACGCTCTACACACACTAGTGAAATGCTCTCACCACACTAGACTGAAATGCTCCTCACACACACTACTGAATGCTCTCACACACACACTGAAACGCTCTCACACCACACTGAAATGCTGCTCACACACACTGAGATTTCAGTATAACCGAAGGCATTTCAGTGTAACCGGAAGGCATTTCACTTAAACCGGAAGCATTTCACTTAAACCGGAAGGCGGGTTGTAAGAGGGAGCGCAGATCGTTGGGTTGCAGATGTCGCGCCAGGAGGAGCTTTCCATGGACTTACAGAAGCTGCCGCCTACTCAACAACATTTTGTCATCAGCGGAGACAATTGAACATTATCTAATGCACAGCGAAGCAGGACAACAGTGCCATGCCCCCTTGGTGCCGACAACCCGCGGAGAGGCCGGCTTACGGCGCTTTCCGTCTCGCGGCCGCAATGGCGCGGCGCAACTCAAGGGGCGTGGCACTGTTTGCTGCTCGCTTTGCATTAGATAATGTTCGAATTGTCTCGCTGATGACAAAAGGTTGTGAGTAGCGCGGCAGCTTCTGTAAGTCCACTGGAAAGCTCCCCGGGCGCGACATCTGCAAGCCAACATGCTGGCGCTCCCTCTTACAACCCGCCTTCCGGTTTAAGTGAAAGGCCTCCGTTTAGGGAATGGCCGTCGGTTTACACTGAAATGCCTTCCGGTTATACTGAAATCTCAGTAGTGTGTGTGAGAGCATTTCAGTAGTGTGTGTGAGAGCATTTCAGTAGTGTGTGTGAAAGCATTTCAGTAGTGTGTGTGAGAGCATTTCAGTACTGTGTGTGAGAGCATTTCAGTAGTGTGTGTAAGAGCGTTTCACTAGTGTGTGTAAGAGCGTAATATTTCAGTAGTGTGTGTGAGAGCATTTCACTAGTGTGTGTAAGAGCGTTTCACTAGTGTGTGTAAGAGCGTAATATTTCAGTAGTGTGTGTGAGAGGTATTTCTGAATAATGTCCCTGACGGCCCCTCATAGTTTGGCCTGTAGTAAACAGAGGTCAACCATTTTTCTTTCCTTACAGGATAAAGTGCAGTCAACTGGATAAATGCCTAAAATAGATAACTTAGGGCAAAATGGTACAGGGGAAGTTGTGATTCCTTATCACTGAGCTCCAAATTTTTTGAATCTCTTCACATTTCCATAAACAGTGATATAATGTACCCTGATAACTGCTACACTTATAACATAGATCAGGTATATTAGGATGAAATGTATTTAATTGTACAGGGTGTTATAAAAATTAGGATTATACTGGGGTGCAGATGTCTTATACAGATAGTGTGTGTCTGTCCTGTTCTTTGTCTCGCATACCTCCCTTAGTTGGCCTCTGATTTACTTAGGGTGGTAGGGAGGGACAGTTATAAATTAGTGGTATAAGGACAGGGGAGACAGGCTATGGGAGTACCATGTGGATGTAAAATAGAGTGCTTATTATTGAGCAGAAAACCAACCAAAGGAATGTTATGACGTTATCTGTATCAGAGGGGAGGTGTCAGAGACAGCCCATTTTTGAACAATGTATAAGAACCTATTGATAGTGCTCCTCAGGGAGCCTTTTCTCTGTAACCCTCTTGTGTGTTGCACTGTTAAACGCTCCTTCTTGTACAAGAATATTAAATTCAACTTAAACTTTGATACTTTGAATCCAGTCCTTTTTATTTAAGGTTCTTTTTAAAAATTCTCGTAACACAGGGGAGATGTATGTTCGCATTATCCAATTAAATTGTATAATTCTCAATCGAGTGTTGATGGTTTGAGTGTGTGTTTTTAAGCATGTTATAAAACTTGGAGACCAATCTTTTACAGCAGTTTTTTGTAACAGCTGTTTCTAAGATGTGGAATGGGGGTTGTTGCACTGAATTGTTTAAGTGTGTCAGTATAAAACTTCTGAGTTGTAAATACTTAAAAAAATTGTTTCTGTGGTATATCAAACTTTGCCTTTAACTCATTGAATGACATTAGAGTATCCTCATATACATCCTATAGTTTTACTATGCCCTTGTTCAACCATACTTTAAAACCCATGTCGTTCTTTGCCAGGGCGAAGTGATTATTACCACAAATTGGGGAGAAACAGGACAACCCTGGGGAGTCATCCAACATTTTTTGTACTACATGCCAAATAACATTAGTGTTTTTTACAAAAGGATTAGTAGTACTTTTCTTTAATGTTTTAAAATATGCTGAGTATAGATAGCTATTCAACGGCAAACCTTTTGAGGACAGTTTTCAATTTCTAACCAGGGCATGAAAACATCTTTCGAAAACCAAAACACTGTGGTCCTCAACTGAGCAGCCCAATAATACCATTCTAGATTTGGCAACTGTAGCCCTCTGTTGTATCTTTTTTTGGTTAAAAGCACTTTAAGTTCATTGCTAATTAATGACTTCATTATTATTCTGATTAAAAGGATAAATAGTAAATAGAGTTTAAAAATACAGTTAAAGGCAAGTGAATATTTTAGAGTTAAAGTAATTGTTGTTATTCAGAATGGCCAGTAGATGGCGTTTAGTATTCACAAAGGAGGGAGAAAAAACGTTTTCTTTAGAAGTAGAAGAAGAAGAAAGCAGAAACATGAGGCTGCTGAATGTTATCTGTCCTGTATATTTTATTTCCTTTATATAAAAGATAAAAGGACCGTTTGGCCTTCGGCTTCGTCATTTTTTCCACACAGTTTAGAAGTTGCATCTAAACTATTCCCACACCCTCCGCTATTATAAGGTAAATATAAGAGGGAGAGTCTGAGTCTTGGCCTCCTATTGTTTCAGATGGAATTAGAAAGAAGCTTTCTGGTTTTAGGAAAAAAAGAAGGAGGAGGAGCCAGTGGAATCGACTGAAAAATATATAAAAATTTAGGTAGTTTACTATGCTTATTCTTCCCAGTATAGAGAGAGGCTGTCACACCGCGGTGAGGTCAAGTTGGGTTTTTGTTATGTCTCGTCATTTCCTGTTTTATTTTGATATTTACCTGCCCTCTCGTTTCAGGTCACTTGCCCTTCCTCATGTGTCACCGGTCTGATTGTCTTCCCTGCCCTGATTGTTTCCACCTGTTCCCCATTACCTTGTGTATATATTGTCTGCGTCTCCCTTTGTCTTGTGCCAAAGTGTTTCGTCCTACAATTGATCACCTAAGCCTTCTTTCTTGCCTGTCCACAGCCTTAGCCTTGTTGCGTGAGTGTTCTTTTGTTTTTTGCCTCGATTGAGTGATTTTTTATTTTTTTGTTGTAAATTTCTTAGTATAGCCATTTGTTTCTTTGTGCTTAGTATAGTTGTTTTTCAGCCTCCCAGGAGAGATTTTCAGTTAGTGTTTTGCACCCTTTTGATTTTCCTCGTTATGAGTGATTTTGATTTTGATAATTTTTATAAAGCAGGTTAGAGTTTTTTCCTCCTTTTGGAGTGATTTTTGTTTTCCATAGTTTAGGCCTGTTTTCATAGCCTGCCCTAGCCTCACTCTGTCGAGGGTTTTTTGTTTATTCATTAAATAAGCTTATTGACACCTCTGTGCCTGAGTCCTGTTTCTGAGTCCGGCCGGACAGAGGCAGTGTTGTCCATCTAGCAATCTCTTCCGAATCCTCTGCTACCATGGGCTCATAGTTGGCTGAACTAAGATTACCTATCTTTGGGGTTATTCTGATGCCCAAATATTTAAATCCCTCTGTGGCGTTCACAAATGGTTGGGGAAACTACTGTTTTTTTTTCCCCCTTTCGTTTATATTTAAAAACATAATAATGACTTTTCTTTGTTCACTTTGAACCCAGGGATACTACCAAATTTCTTTAACAACTCTAAGAGAGATGGTATCGATTCTGCAAGATGTAATAAGAACACAATAGTATCATCAGCGTACATTGCTGTATTGTGTACCATGTCCCCGGTCTTAATACCATGAATTGAGGGGTGTGATCTAATCGCTATTGCTAATGGTTTCATGGCTATTACAAAAAGTAGGGGTGAGATTGGTGACCCTTGCCTTGTGCCTCAAAATAACTCAAAAGGCTGAGATATGGGGTTATTAGTAGATACCACTGCAGAAGAATCAACAAGTAGAATTTCGACCCATCTACCAAAGTAATAACCAAACCCAAAACGCTTAAGCATCTCAAGTAGATAGGGCCATTCGACTTGGTCAAACGCCTTTTCCGCGTCAAGTGCTAGTATTGCGGTATCACGGGACTCTTCACACTAGTAGATTATATTAAGAACTCTCCTCACATTGTCAAATCCCTGACGATTTTGCACAAAACCATTCTTGTCTCCATGTATAACGGCTGGTAGAACCTTCTCTAGTCTCATAGCTAGAACTTTAGCCATAATCTTTGCATCAGAATTTAAAAGTGATATGGGTCTGTAAGAACCGCTTTCAGTCTAAGCTTTGCCTGGTTTTAGAATAAGAGTGATCATAGCAGTACGTAATGAAGTGGGGAGGCAACCTGTTTTAAAGAATTCCAAATAAACAATAATGGGGCTAATAATTTTGCTTTGAATGATTAATAAATATCTATCGGAAGCCCATCTGGACCCGAAGCCTTACCTCCTCATATTTGAAATGGTGTTGGAGATATCATTCAGATTGAATTCCCTCTCCAATTCAGTTTTTGTACCCTCAGAAATACAGGGAATTGCCAATCCATCCAGGAAACTGTTTTGGTTAACCAGGTCTAGTGGGCTGTCAGAATTATAAAGGGTTTTATAATCTGAGACAAAGGTGTTATTTTTCTGTGGGATCTGCAGATAATTCTCCTTGTTCATTCCTAATTACATTAATGGCTCTGTCAGATTCAAGTTTCTCTGCCAAGGTAGCAATTTACTTGGCTTTTCACCCTGATCATAAAAAGTTTGTTTTAGTCTTATTAGACTATCTTCAGCCTTAAGCATGGAAAGCTCCTCGTATTTTGCTTTAAGGGTCAGTAATTCCTGTTTTTTTTTTTTGTGTCAAATCATCTATGATAACCTCTCTCTCTAATTCTCTAATTTTAGAGTCTAATTCATTCATTGTCTGTTTGAATTTGTTAAATTTAGAGCTGGTGAAGCTTATCATTTGCCCTCTAATATATGCTTTAAAAGCTTCCCACCAAATGGTGCAGTTGTCTGATTCGTGTCACACCGCGGTGAGGTCAAGCTGGGTTTTTGTCTTGTCACTTCCTGTTTTATTTTGAAAGATAACTCTCCTCTCGTTTCAGGTCACTTGCCCTTCCTCATGTGTCACCGGTCTGATTGTCTTCCCCGCCCTGATTGTTTCCACCTGTTCCCCATTACCTGGTGTATATATTGTCTGCGTCTCCCTTTGTCCCGTGCCAAAGTGTTTCGTCTCATGCAGCGTTCACCAAAGCCTTCTTTCCTTAACCCACAGCCATAGCTTTCCGCTCAAGTGATCTTTTGTTTCTTCCTCGTAAGAGTGATTTTTTTTGTTGTATTATCTTAGTCTAGCCCTTTTTGTTTCCTAGTGTTCAGCCTAGTGATTTGTCAGCCTCGTAGGAGCGCCCTTAGTTAATGTTTTCATAGCCTTTGTTTTCTCCTCGTTGTGAGTGATTTTGATTTGGTTAACCTTGTAAACCTAGTAAAGTTAGTTCAGAGTTTTTCCTCCTCGGAGTGATTTTTGTTTCTCTTAGTTTAGGCCAACTTTATAGCCTCACTCTTTCGGGGGTTATTCAAGTCCTGAATAAAAGCTACTCTCAGCCTTACTCTGCATCTGAGTCCTCATTTGAGTCCCGGCCTGACAGTACACTTCGGCCAGTATGGACTCAGCAGAGGCTGGCCAGTGGGCGGCTACGCTACGGGCTCAGGAAGCCCGCATCGCCCGTCAGGAGGAGCTTCAGACAGCGATGGCATCGCATTTCGGTGAGCTCTCGTCCCAGGTGAGAGAGCTGGTGCACCACCTTCGGCAGACCACCCAGCCCCCGGCGGCACCGGAGTCTCCAGCAGCTGCAGCGGCTCCGTCCCAGGGCGCAGTGGTGGGAATCAGGCTGGCACCCCCGGAGCGTTTCTCTGGGGAACCAGGACAGTGCAGGGCTTTTCTCATTGATTGTTCCATCCACTTTGAGCAGCTCCCGCAGGCTTTCGTCACCGACAGGTCTAAGATTGCTTTCATTATTTCTCACCTGACAGGGAGAGCCAGAGCTTGGGCCACTGCAGAGTGGGCTCGTGACTCTCCGCTCTGCTTCTCTCTCACAGACTTTAAATCTGCCCTTATGGGGACTTTTGATCCTGTGTCCACTGACAGGGAAAAGGCCAGGGAGCTAAGTAGACTGACACAGGGCAGGGACTCGGTGTGCGACTACGCCATTCACTTTCGCACCCTGGCGGTGGAGAGCGGCTGGAATAACACTGCCCTGTATGACATCTTCCTGAAGGGGCTGGCGGCTCACATCCAGGAGCTGCTGCTGCCCGTGGACCTGCCTGCAGACCTGGACTCCCTTATCTCGCTGGCCATCCGGACAGACAACCGGGTTCGTGAGCTCCGGCAACCGCGGCACGGTGGTTCGACGTCGGAGAGGTCCCCACGCTTCTCAGCCCCGGACAGGCAGGCTGTTCGTTATTCGCCGCCTGAGCACGGTCTTCCCTCGTCCACCGCCAGGGAGGAGGAGCCCATGCAGCTTGGCAGGACGAGGCTGACGCCAGAGGAGCGACGACGGCGCCAGCAGGAGGGCAGCTGCTTTTACTGCGGCAAACTCAACCACCTCGTCGCCGCCTGTCCGGCCAGAAGACCCCGGGAGGTGAGTCAAGCCACAGCCATTGTGACACGCAGCCTGACCCCGGTTAAGGTAACACACCACGCCACCACTATTGACATTAAGGCGCTTGTAGACTCTGGGGCCGACGAGAGCCTAATCGACAGGGGTTTGGCGGAGAAATTGGGATTAAAGTCAGAGCCCCTGGCCAGCCCCATCAGGGCCAGGGCTCTTAATGGTAAAGATCTGTTCCTAATCACGCACATTACAGAACCATTGGAACTGCAGATCCAGGAGCATAGGGAACTCCTGAACTTTTATTTAATTGAAACTGCCTCTCAGACTCTAGTCCTGGGAAATCCCTGGTTGTGTCGTCACAACCCCCACATAAACTGGAAGACAGGGGCAGTCATGGGTTGGGGGGAGGATTGTGTGAACCACTGCCAACCTGTTTCGGTCCAGGGGCTTAACATGACCTCCATTAATCATTTTTCTGTCTCACCTGCCACAGACTCTGAGAACCCCGACCTGAGATCCGTGCCTCCCTGCTACCACCACCTCAGCGAGGTTTTTAGCAAAGCCAAGGCCTTGGCACTTCCCCCACACCGGCCTTATGACTGCGCCATAGACCTAATCCCTGGCTCCCCCATTCCCAAGGGCCGCTTGTATTCCATCTCCGGCCCGGAGAGGGCAGCCATGAGGGAGTACATCGAGTCATCGTTGAAGGCGGGGCTTATCCGTCCTTCCTCATCAGCAGCAGGGGCCGGTTTTTTCTTTGTGGAGAAAAAGGACGGATCTCTTAGGCCCTGCATTGATTACAGCCCCCTGAACGCCATCACCATAAAGAATAGTTATCCTCTGCCCCTCATGACCTCCGTTTTTGACCAACTCCAACAAGCTAAGGTATTTACCAAGTTAGATTTACGCAACGCTTATCATTTAAGCAGGATCAGGGAGGGTGATGAATGGAAAACTGGGTTTAACACTCCTAGTGGCCATTATGAGTATCGGGTCATGCCTTTTGGTCTTACCAATGCCCCCGCTGTCTTCCAGGCCATGATCAATGATGTGCTCCGGGACTTTTTAGACCGGTTTGTATACGTTTACCTTGACGACATACTCATCTACTCTCCCGACCAAGAGACCCATAGTAACCATGTGACCCAGGTTCTCCAACGATTGTTGGATAACAAGCTCTATGTAAAGGCAGAAAAGAGCGAGTTTCATGCTTCCTGGGCTTCATCGTAGCCCCTGGAAGGGTGCAGATGGATCCGGCTAAAGTGAGCGCTGTGGCCGAATGGCCCACACCTGATAGCCGCAAAAAAGTCCAGCAGTTCCTCGGTTTTGCTAACTTTTATAGGCGGTTTATCAGAAACTTCAGCGCAACAGCAGCCCCGCTCCATGCACTAACCTCTACGAAGGAGCGCTTCCGCTGGTCCCCGGAGGCAGAGGCTGCCTTTCAACACCTCAAGACCCGCTTCACCACGGCCCCCATCCTCACGATGCCTGATCCCCAGCGGCAGTTTGTGGTTGAGGTGGACGCCTCCAACGAGGGGATCGGAGCGGTCCTCTCCCAGCGGTCTGAACGAGATGGGAAGATGCATCCCTGCGCCTTCTTGTCACGCTGCCTGTCCCGGGTGGAGCAGAACTATGACGTCGGCAACCGGGAGCTGTTGGCGGTCAAGCTGGCCTTGGAGGAGTGGAGACACTGACTCGAGGGGGCGGAACACCCGTTCATCGTCTGGACCGACCACAAGAACCTGGAGTACATAAAGTACATTGCCTAAACTGACAGGTTTTCTAAAATGACAAGGTTCATAGCATTGCCCAAACTGCCTTCAGCCAAGAAAACGATTGACCATGTCTTCCGAGTTCACAGCTTTCCTAGGGACATCGTTTCCGACCGGGGGCCCCAGTTCATATCCTGCTTCTGGAGGGAGTTTTGTCGACTCATCGGAGCCACAGTCAGCCTTACGTCGGGCTATCACCCGGAGGCCAACGGCCAGACCGAGCACCTCAACCAGCAGCTAGAGACCGGCCTCCGATGTCTGGTGTCCCAGAACCCCTCCACATGGAGCAAGCACCTGGTCGGGGTTGAATACGCCCATAACTCCCTGCCCACCTCAGCCACAGGTTTTTCCCCCTTCAAATGTGTGTACGGTTATGAGCCTTCTGTCTTCGCAGACCAGGAGCCGGAAGTGTCGGTGCCCTCTGCCCACGCCATGATCCGCCGATGCCGACGAGTCTGGGCAGCCGCCCGGCAGCTCCTCATCCGCCAGGGGGACCGGGTCAAAAGGGCCGCGGACCAGAAAAGGCGACCCGTTCCAGCGTACCAGCCAGACCAGAGGGTGTGGCCAAGAACCTCCACCTCAAAGCCCTCTCCAAGAAGCTGGCACCTCGTTTCGTGGGGCCGTTCCCCATCGCCAAGGTTATCGGACCTGCTGCGGTTCACCTTCGCCTGCCCCGGTCTCTCCATGTCCACCCTACCTTTCACGTAAGTCAGGTCAAACCAGTCAAGGAGAGCCCCATGGTCCCGGCCCTCCCACCCCCTTCTCCCCCTGAGGTAGTGGACGGGGGTCCGGTCTATAAGGTCAATGAGTTACTGGCTGTGTGCGGCCGGGGCAGGCAGTACCTAGTGGACTGGGAGGGGTACGGTCCGGAGGAGCGACAATGGGTGCCTTCGCGGCACATCATGGACCATTGACGATTTTCATAGAGACCACCCTGACCAGCCTGGGCCGTCAGCTGTCGGCCCTAGAGGGGGGGGGGTACTGTCACACCGCGGTGAGGTCAAGCTGGGTTTTTGTCTTGTCACTTCCTGTTTTATTTTGAAAGATAACTCTCCTCTCGTTTCAGGTCACTTGCCCTTCCTCATGTGTCACCGGTCTGATTGTCTTCCCCGCCCTGATTGTTTCCACCTGTTCCCCATTACCTGGTGTATATATTGTCTGCGTCTCCCTTTGTCCCGTGCCAAAGTGTTTCGTCTCATGCAGCGTTCACCAAAGCCTTCTTTCCTTAACCCACAGCCATAGCTTTTCGCTCAAGTGATCTTTTGTTTCTTCCTCGTAAGAGTGATGTTTTTGTTGTAATTTTCTAGCCTCAGCCATAGCTTTATAGCCCTAGTGTTCTGTTGTTTTCTTCCTCGTAAGAGTGATTTTTTTTTGTTGTATTATCTTAGTCTAGCCCTTTTTGTTTCCTAGTGTTCAGCCTAGTGTTTTGTCAGCCTCGTAGGAGCGCCCTTAGTTAATGTTTTCATAGCCTTTGTTTTCTCCTCGTTGTGAGTGATTTTAATTTGGTTAACCTTTAGTAAAGTTAGTTCAGAGTTTTTCCTCCTCGGAGTGATTTTTGTTTCTCTTAGTTTAGGCCATTTAGAGTGTAAGCACCAATTAGTGAAGTGTCTATTTAATTGTTCGACATTGTAAAATAGTGAGATTGGGGCATGATCTGATAAAACAATACTATCATATATACAATTAGCTATACTGGGTAGCAATAATGAGGAAATTAAAAAAGAATCTATTCAGGAGTGAGTTTTGAATACTGCTGAGTAGCATGAGAATTCCCTTTTGTTGGGGTTTTGAGTCCTCCACGGATCACGGAGATTCAGGTCTTTCATATATTGTTGTATTTTCTTGTTTACGAATGGGATGTATCTATACCTGATGAGCGATCAAGCTTCGGCTCTAAAGCACAATTTAAGTCACCTACCAATATTATCTTACCACGGAGGGTGGCCAACAACAGAAATAAATTCTCAAAAAATGAAGGATTATCATCATTGGGGCCATATACATTAACCAGATTGATATTTTCTCTCAAGAGAGTTCCTTGAACCACCAAAAATCTACCAGCTTTATTATAAATAGTGTTAACTACTTGGAAAGGCACCAAATTATGAATTAACACCATAACCCCTCTTGAATGAGAGGAGAAACAGGATGCTAGCACTTTGCCTGGCCATCTCATACGTACTTGGGAGACACTTTGACTCCTCCTCTTCGTGCTTTGCGGTAATGTATTGTGTCATTTCCGGTATCGGTGTTGTTGCCACGGTGCTCTCTGCTCACCTGAACAGATTTCCGTATATTTCTCACATCAGCGACTATCTACTTATCTCTGCACTACTCTTTGACTTGTTCTGTCTGTGCACAAACAGGTCTCTTAACTCTAGTAACCACTATCTGATAGTTTCACCAGTTTCTGTTAGCCACACTAACTAGCCTAGCTATAGCAATGGCGTCTCTCTCCTCTCTCCTCTCCTGCTCTTTCCTGTCCCGTGTGCCACATGTTCAGTTACTCCTCGTCCTCCTTTAGTGATAACGGTACTTGTAATAAATGTAGTTTATTTGTAGTTTTGGAGGCGAGGGTCAGGGAGTTAGAGGCACGGTACAGCACCACCGGAGAGTCAGTAGCTCAGATAGTTAGCCAGTCCCCTGTAGCCAGTGCGGTACAGTCACAGGTAGCGACACACCCACTGAGAGGCCAACTCTGGTCATTGGCAGCTCCATAGTCAGAAACGTGAAGTTAGCGACACCGGGGGCCATAGTTAAATGCATCCCAGGGGCCAGAGCGGGCGACATCGAATCTTTTTTGAAACTGCTGGCTAAGGATAAGCGTAAATACAGTAAGATTGTTATTCACGCCGGCGGTAATGACACCTGGTTACGCCAATCGGAGGTCACTAAAATAATGTTTCATCGGTGTGTGAATATGCCAAAACGATGTCGGACTTCGTAGTTTTCTCTGGTCCCCTCCCCAATGTGACCAGTGATGACATGTTTAGCCGCATGTCGTCATTTCACCGCTGGCTGTCGAGGTGGTGTCCAGCAAACGATGTGGGCTTCATAGATAATTAGACACCTTTCTGGGGAAAACCTGGTCTGATTAGGAGAGACGGCATCCATCCCACTTTGGATGGAGCAACTCTCATACCTAGAAATATAGCCAAGTTTATTAGCTGACCAAAACCATGTCGACAACCCAGAGTTGAGACCAGGAAGCAGAGCTGCAGTCTTACACGCTTCTCTGCGCCTCCATTAGAGCAGCTGCCCACCCAGTCCTTTAGTATAGAGACTGCCTGTCCCACGTCCACCTACATTATTTAAAGATAAAACAAACAGAAGAGGAGTTCATCATAAAAACTTAATAAAAATTAAATCAACATCTCCAACAGTCCAAAATAAGAGAATTAAATGTGGAATCTTGAATATCAGGTCTTTGTCATCTAAATCTGTCTTAGTCAATGAATTAATATCTGATTATGATAGTGATTTGTTCTGTCTCACTGAAACCTGGCTGCAGGAGGATGAATATGTTAGCTTAAATGAATCCACTCCTCCGAGTCATTATAATACTCATGTTCCTCGAAGTACTGGTCGAGGTGGTTGAGTTGGAGCCATATTTGACTCAAGTCTATTAATAAATCCTAAACCTAAACTAAATTATAATTCATTTGAAAGCCTTGTTCTTAGCCTCACTCACCCAACCTGGAAAACTTCACAGCCAGTTTTATTTGTTACAATATATCGAGCTCCTGGCCCTTATTCTGAATTTTCATCTGAATTTGCAGAATTTGCATCAGGCTTGTTCTGAATTTTCATCTGAATTTGCAGAATTTGCATCAGGCTTGATCGTTAAAACAGATAAAGTAATTATTGTAGGTGATTTTAACATTCATGTGGACAACCACAATGATAGTCTTAGTACTGCGTTTATCTCTCTATTAGACTCAATTGGCTTTTGTCGAAGTGTAATTAAACCGACTCATTGTCTGAACCACACTCTTGATCTTGTTCTTTCATATGGCATTGAAATTGATCATCTAATAGTCTTTCCACAGAATCCTCTTCTGTCTGACCATTTTTCAATAACCTTTGAGTTCATACTACCAGACTATAAGCCTTTGTGTAGAAGCTTCTACAGCAGATGTTTATCTGATAGTGCTGTAGCCAAATTTAAGGAAGTGATTCCTTCAGCATTGAAT
>NC_040026.1:79856-86177 GCF_000972845.2 Larimichthys crocea
TCAATGCCATGTCAACACTGTAACAGAGGACTGGTCTGGCTTCCTTTAGGCCCCTCACAAATAAGACCATTCTTTGTAGTATTACCAGGCTCATACGGACAACTCTAGACTCTATTGGCACCTCTGAAAAAAGAGATATTAAACCTTCTGTCTGACCATTTTTTAATAACCTTTGAGTTCATACTACCGGATTATAAGCCTTTGTGTAGAAGCTTCTACAGCAGATGTTTATCTGATAGTGCTGTAGCCAAATTTAAGGAAGTGATTCCTTCAGCATTGAATTCAATGCCATGTCTACTGATGGGGAAATAAAAGGGTTCATTTAAATCTGCCAATCTCTGAGTATAGCATGTCAACCACGAAACTTACCAGTGTCTCCTGTTACCCCACAAGGATAGCCCTACTCAATATCAGATCACTAGTCAACAAACCACTGATAGTAAATGACATGATTATGACCTATAATCTAGACTTTTACGTCTTAGTGAAACATGGCTGACTGAATGTAGTTTGTGCTACCATTCTTAATGAGGCAGCGCCAACAAATTACAGTTTTATGAGTAAGAGTCGAAATGGACAGAAGGGCGGGGGTGTTGCGTGCCATTTTCAAATCAGTATTTCAGTGCAAGGACATTACATTTGGTAATTTTAGTTCTTTTGAATATCTCTGTTTTTAATGAAGGGTGATCCAAAAGTCCTTTTTCTAAACATTTATAGACCACCAAGGTACTCAGGAAAATTATTGATGAGTTTTGCTGACTGAGTGCAGTTATCTGCACTGACTACAACTTTTTTATCGTAACTGGGGATTTAACATTCACATAGACAACAACATGGGATACTAATGCCAAAGACTTCTGTTCTCTACTTGGCACCTTTGGCCTTGTCCAACACGTCAAAGGCCCACCCACTCGGGGACACACTCTAGATCTGGTTATCTCTAAAGGTGTTGACATTTCTTCTGTTTGTTGTTAAGGACTTGGCTCTTTCTGATCATTTTCGTGTGTTCTTTGACTTACGATAATTCCAAACATTCAGATAACCTCTGTGTCTGTTAGGAAAAGGTACATAAACGAGAATACTAGTGCTAAGTTTATGGAGGCTAAGCAATGTCACCAACTGTGAGTGCAGAGACAGTTGATGAACTCCTGGATAATTTCAACTGGAAAATCTCAAAGTCATGGATGCGTGTGCACCTATAAAACAAGATGACCTTGAGTGACAGAGATCGCCATGGAGGAACACTATGATGGTAAAGGATGAAACAGAAAAGCAGGAAAGCGAGCGTAAAGGGAAAAAACAAACTCCAAATTCACCACGACCTCTACAAACAAAGTCCTCAGTAATTTCAACCATGAGTTAATCAAGGCTAGACAGCAACACTTCTCTAAAATTATTAATAAAACATCAACAACACTCGCACTCTGTTTGCTATAGTTGATAAGCTTACAAACCCCCCAAAAGAGAAGTTTCAGAACTCTCTCAGAAGAAAATGCAATATTTGCTCACTTTTCGATGAAAAAAAAAAATCTTTAAGGTTAAATATCAACACAAATCACAAAATGATAAAGTGACGCAATCCCTAAAACCGCCTAGGAATGAATCAACTGTGATGTCAAATTTAATACAGTTGATCAAAAAAACATAGAAGAAACAGTTCAGCATCTTAAATCATCGACATGCTGTCTTGACACAATGCCATCTGACTTTTTAAAGCTATTGTAAAATCTGTCCAAACAGATCTGCAGCAAATAATAAATTGCTCACTTCAATCAGGCACATTTCCTAACCCCTAAAAGTAGCTGCCATCAAGCCATTTAAAAAGCGAACACTGGATACTTTCAAGTTAACCAACTACAGACCTGTCTCAAATCTTCCTTTTATAGCCAAGATTGTTGAGAAAGTGGTTTTTAATCAACTCAGTAATTACTTGAACTCCAGTGGACTTTTTGACAAATTTCAATCAGGTTTTCGAGCTCACCACAGTACAGAAACAGCTCTTATTAGAGTGTTACAGATGTAGCAACTTAAAAGTTCCCGTGTTTCCGTGACGGAACCGTGACGGGACCGTGGCTGGTCCGTCACAGGTCCGTCACAGGTCCTTGGCTGGTGCGTGACCGAAATGTAATCCCCCGCGATGACGTAGTCAGTGAGGCCCCGACTGGAAACGCCCCTAAGCAGTCTGTTTGAAAACCAGCTGCAATGCTCATTTGTCCACGGGGAGGAGCAGTGATGTTCCGCTCCACCGCGACTGTCTAAAGACACATCTGAACAGATACGCCGGGGTGAGCTGATCAGCTGATCAGCGGATCAGTTGATGGAAAAAAAAAAAGTTGTGATAAGATAACAGTGAGGCAGCAACAAGAACATGCCAACATAAACGCGTTATTAAAGAAAACTCCGCTCGTAACGTCCGTAACATAGCCTAGATGTTGTTGATTTAAACAGTGACCATAGGCTAAATGGTATAAAGCGCAAATCGAAAGAATTACGGGTGAATCAAGTATGAAATAAGTCAAGTATTTTTGGTTTTAATAAAGTTTGCAGTATAAGCTTACGAAACCATCAAACATAATTTAGGCATTCCATGAAACACTTTATTCGCAAGGAGGCTAAGCCAGGCACAAAACAGGAGCTCGCGAGGACATACAGACGTTTTGGCAAAGGAGAGTCACCGTGGACTTTTGCAACAGACTTCTCTGGACTTTAAAAAGCTGTGCCGTGTATTATTATAATGGAGGGAGGCAAGTGGAAAATAAACAGTGGTGTCCATGTAGAATAAAACATAACATATATACTGCAAACTTTATTAAGACCAAACATACTCACTTATTTCATACATATGTAACAGGCTGTGTATACACTGTGGCTGTTGAGTTGTGTTCAGTAAGTTAGGCTGCAGTGTATGGGGTGACGCCTGGGGGGTGGGCGTGTTAGAGGCTGTGAAGCCTGTCAGTCATGGCAGTTGCCATGGCGATGAGGGGCACGAAGTAGCTAATGTGTTAATGTTATATGCTGCTGTGCTTGCCTGGTTTTATTGTTTTTTTGCCGTTGGCTACGGCCACAGGAGCCTGTGTTCCAGATTAGGAATAAAGTCCAGCAAAACCAGTTGCTTCGTAGTTTCATTGTTCCGGGTCACTACAATATTCTTCCATTTACGCCATTTAGCTATGGAATGGACGAAAATGAAAAGGAGTCATTCATGTTCATGAACACACTCAAATCACAGGCACTGTATAGTATGCAGTACTCAAACCAGCTGCATTCTCCGCTCTGTGATCGTGACACTGGGAGACCAAAAAGCCCATCAAGTGCAAACAGTGAGATGCAATGAGGTTTGGTATGGTTTACCTGGCCTAAAGCGTGCACTACAGTAAATACCGGCATAACAAAGGGCTCCTGCAGCCTATGTGCGCACAATAACAACGAGCCCTCCCCTCCAAATAAACTGTTAATTAAAAATAAAAAAATAAATCATCGCTTGTATCTGCAGGTCTGACACACAGGCCTGGCAGCCCTGAGACGTCCGAACCGTTTTTTGTAACTTTTTTAAGGGTTAGTTTGTTGTTTACATGCAGATAAGCGAGAGAGAGGCGCGAACACAAGAGAAGAGACGCTCCTGTAATTATGCAAAGACTAGTGGTGGCCATAGATAATGCGCCAATCGAACAGCGATTGCGCCAAGCCGGCCGGCATTAGCGCGATCAGCTGTTTCCCAGAGTAAACAAAGGCAGCTGTCCAGGTGGAAGCGGCATTTAAAAACATCACCAAGAAAAAACCATGAGAAAAAACGACAAAAGCACAAAACTCTCTAAACTGCTAAGAGATCAGGACTCCACGGAGTTACAGTGAAGAAAACAAAAACGAACAAAGAGAAAAAAAGTCAAAAAGTAAAAAAGCGACCTGAGAGGCTGGAACAGCTTTGCGAATAGATTAATGGTGATATTTTTTTTATCGCCTGAAAGAGTCTCACGTTAACGCAGATAACAGCCACAACTAGTAAAGACAGAACAGACTAGATGTTTTTGATTTGGTGAATGCTGACATGTTAGATATAAACACCTTAAATTTAATTTCAATTCATGTACACGCTCAAATCATACGGCTACTGTACAGTATGCAGTAGTCAAACCAGCTGCATTTTCCGCTCTGTGATCTGTGACACTGGGAGACCAATAAGCCTGTTACTGTAAGTGCAAACAAAAGGTTGAGCAACGAGAATGCTAACGAGGTGTGTAAGCTACGTCATCTCCAGGTAGAACAACTGTAAATAAGTTCTGTGAGAGAAGCGCCATCTCCTGGTCATACCCTGTAATCACATAAGTGGGTGGAGTTACAGTAAAAAATAGACACGCCCAGGAGAAGGAGGGGGGTCTCTCCGTTCACGGGACTTGGCAGGGAGCCAGCTGGAACTCAGCTGGAAGACGGCTGCCATTCAGCTGGCGTTCAGCTTGAACGGGAACTTTTAAGTTGCTACTACTGTAAATGACATAAGGTTGAACACTGACTCAGGCAAAGTATCAGTTCTGGTCCTGCTGGATCTCAGTGCTGCGTTTGACACTGTGGATCACAGCATACTGCTGAACAGATTGGAAACATGGGCAGGACTCCGTGGAACAGTCCTAGAATGGTTCAGGTCCTACTTGGAGGAACGGAGTTATTTTGTGACCATTGGAAGTAATCAATCAGATCGAGTGGCTATGACATGTGGGGTTCCTCAGGGGTCAGTTCTTGGACCCCTTTTGTTCAGCCTATATATGCTGCCTTGGGTCAAATTCTGCAGAATTCTAATGTCAACTATCATAGTATGCAGATAACACACAGATATATCTTGCGCTGTCCCCAGATGACTGCAGTCCTATAGAGTCATTGTGTAACTGTCTAGAGCAAGTCAAAAATTGGATGAACCAAAATTTTCTTCAGTTAAATCAAGAAAAAACTGAGGTCATTGTTTTTGGCAATAAAGAGAAGAGGGTTGCTGTCAGTAAACACCTTGAGTTACTGTCCCTAAAAACTAAAGACCAAGTCCGAAACCTTGGCGTATTGATAGACTCAGATCTGACTTCAACAGTCACATAAAATCAGTCACCAAAACACCTTCTACCAACTTAAGAACAATCCAGAGTTAAGGGCTTATGTCCCAAACAGATCAGGAGAAGCTGATCCATGCTTTCATCCCAGATGACTTGACTACTGTAATGGTCTTTTGACTGGACTCCCCCAAAAAAGTATCAAACAGCTGCAGCTCATTCAGAACGCAGCAGCTCGAGTATTGACCAGAACAAAGAGATCAGAACACATCACCCCAGTTCTTAAGTCTTTACACTGGCTCCCAGTTAGCCACAGAATAGATTTTAAAGTTCTGCTACTAGTTTACAAATCACTGAATGGTTTAGGCCCAAAATACATAAATGAAATGTTAGTAGAATAAGACCCAGTAGGGCTCTGAGATCTACTGACTCAGGTCAGATAGTGGAGCACAGAGTTCAAACCAGACACGGTGAAGCAGCATTTAGCAGTTAGGCTGCTCACAACTGGAACAAACTACCAGCAGGACTGAAATCAGCCCCAACTCTTAGCACTTTTAAATCCAGGTTAAAACTTTCTCTTTTCACGTGCTTATGGCTGAGCTCTTTTAAGAACTTTTAAAGAATTTTTAATCAAATCCAGTGATTCATTTATTGTTTTAAATTGTTTTCAAATTGCTATTTAATGATTTTAAATGACATTCTGATGTTTAATTAAATTTTCTCTCTTTAAATTTTTATTTCTATTGCTATTGCTTGTCTTAATGTCAAATGTTTTTCCTTGCCTCTGTAAAGCACTAAATTGCCTTGTGTAGAATTGTGCTATACAAATAAACTTGCCTTTGCCTTGCCTTGCCTAGCACTGGGGGTTTTGCAATTAGGCATGTTATAAGAGTACCAATGATAGATTTTTGGTTATGGGGTTGGTTGCTCAAGGCTTGTATTGTAGAATTATAGGGATAAACCCCTTTTAAATTTAATTTACTTTTATCAATAGTATCACACCACCTACGTCACCTATGTTGCTCATGGATATAATTCTGAGAAAGTAAAGCTATACGTGTTTGCTTGTTTCAGAGCAAGCATGACTGCCACGAAAAGATAGGAGGACCTCACATCAGTTAAACGAAAGAGGAAGACCGTAATTACCTCCCCCTCCATCAAGCAGCCCACACTGTTGGGGAGCTGGCCAATGCCCCATAGATCTGTTGACAAGGCCATTGTGAATTATGTTATCCATGGACTTCAGCCTTTGAGCATTGTAAAGCAAGAACCTTTCCGGAACTTTGTGTTA
>NC_040026.1:86977-110194 GCF_000972845.2 Larimichthys crocea
GACTTGGTGCCAAATACCAAAATAATGTCAAGAATCACACTCACATCTAGGATTGATGATGCTGCCAAACAAATGAAGATCAAAATGATTGTGGCCATGAAATCTGTGGACTACATCGCAACAACCACTGACTGCTGGTCAGCCAGGAGGCATAGTTTCATTGGGGTCACGGCCCATTGGCTGGACCCTGAAAGTTTAAAAAGGGTCTCTGCGGCCCTGGCCTGTAAAAGATTAAAAGGCTCTCACATGTTTGACCTTTTGGCAAATGCACTCAATGATATCCATGCAGAGTTTTAAATACGGGGGAAGATAGTCACAACAACCACAGACAATGGCTCCAACTTCATCAAAGCCTTCAAACTCTTCGCTGAAGATGAAAATAACAATACCGGTGCTCAAGTTCAGGAGGAGGAGGAGGAGGAGGAAGAAGCAGACAAAGATGAGGAGGAGGTAGAGTTTGTTGACGCATCTTCCCTTTTGGATGAGGATGATGGTTTCGAATTCCAGCTTCCAAAGCACCAGTGTTGTGCATGCCACATTCTCAACCTCATAGCCACTACCGATGCCAGCAAGGCAGTGTCCAATGACACATACAAGAAATTATACTATTCAACATTTGGCAAATGCAATGCACTTTAGAATAAATGGTCAAGATCCTCAATAGCAGCTGAAAGTGTGGAAGATGATTGCTCCCTCCAGCTTGTGCGACCGGTTGCAACAAGGTGGAACTCTGTGTTCATGGCTGTGGAGAGACTGCTCCGGATCGTCAAAGAGAAGGGAGAGGCAGCCATGAGAGCTGTCTGCACAGATTTGAATGTTCCAATGTAAGTTTAATTTTTTTTTTCTTTAATTATATGGTACTCTCAAGCTCAATTCTGGTACATATTGTCTACTTGTAAAACAACTTAATTGAATTAATGGTAAAGCATTCCATCGCATGATAATGAACCAATCATGTAGAAATACTGTTTTTTTGTCTTATTGTTACACCTAATCAATTAACGCCTAATCCTGTGTGTTCATGATCACAGGTTCAATCCAGCTGAACTTGCATTCCTGTCAGAGTTTGCTGTTGTGATGACTCCACTTGCCCAAGCAACTAACATCTTGCATCAAGCTAAAACCAATGTCCAGATGGGTTGCCTCCTCCCAACAAATAAGCTCCTGAAAATTAAGCTGGACAGGGTCAAGCTCTCGCTAAAATACTGCCAGCCCCTTGTCGATGCTCTGCAGGCTGGCATTGAGGGTCGCTTTGGCCCTATGATGGAAGACCCAGAGTCAGCTGAAGACCCAGAGTCAGTCAAAGTTCTGGACAAATTGGACACAGGAAGATGAGACAATCAAAATGGGTAACACATAATTCGCATATCAATCATACACCAAGTGCTTACTAACATGGATATTAGTCATGCATTAGCCCTTTCTTAGCCTGCATAAAGCCGTCATTTCCATTAAAATCAATATTTCTTACTGACCATGTCATGTTAAAATCTGTGGTTACTGTTATGACTGGTTGAGACTATTGTTGTTTATAATGTACTCTTATATTTTAGGAATGGACTATATCAAACAACACATTGAAGACTTCGTGTTGCAGTCTGGTGAGGTCAACAGGTCGGGCTCATCTGATGAAGAGGACTTTTTTTTCTGGCACGAGGGGTTCAAAGGCGCAGGACGGCGCCAAACAGCTAGAAGCATACTTGTCCTGTTCAGCAGATAACCTGGATTTGCTCAAGTCTTTTCCAGCTGTGTGTAAGATGTCTGTTAAGTTAAACACACCCCTTCCAGCATCAGCAACCTGCGAGAGGCTTTTTAGTATCGCAGGATTAGTCTTTACCCCAGAAAGAGCGAGGCTGCAGGACTCCAATTTTGAAAACCAACTATTTTTGAGACTAAACAAAAGATTTCTAACTGCCTAACTGACTGTTTTATACAGACCAGCTCTACTCGTGTTTTTACATAAATGCTAAGTATGTGGCCTACTGGGGGTGTATTCTAAGTAGCTGGTTAAGAGACAAACCTGAGTAAGTTAATCTGGAGGCAGTGGTTAACCTGATGATGGAAGAGCCCTTTGGCTTTCTGAGAAGGATGCTTCTGGGCTGTTATAAGGTTGACCATTAGGCTTGACTTGCCCAGGTTTGTCACTTAGCCATATTCTTGGAATACCCCTCTGGTACAGTACTTGTACTTGTACTTTTACTTCTACTTTTACTTTCAGTACTTGAGTAGCAATTTTTTACATACTTCTACTTGCAGTACTTAAGTACAAAACATTTTGAATACTTTAGTACTTTTACTTAAGTATGGTGTTTAAAGAACACTTCAACTTCTACTCAAGTCAGTTTTTTGATATAGCACTTGTACTTCTACTCCACTCCTTTACTCCAGTACTTTATACATCTCTGGTGAAAAAGCAGCAGAAATCCATCCTGAACCTGGTGGATGAAGTAAAGGCTCTCTGGATCCAGAACGCAGAGAAGGAGCGGTGTCTGGTGCACCTGGAGAGTCGAGTGGTGGAGCTGGAGCAGTACACCAGGGTCAATGATGTGATTGTGACCGGGCTCTGTCTCAAACCCTGGTCATACGCCCGGGTGGTGACCATTGACAACAGGGGGGAGCCCAGTGAGCAGGATGTCAGCTCTGGACAGCAACAGGTGGCTGCCTTCCTACAATCCAAAAGGAATTGACATGGACGGGAACAACGTGGAGGCATGCCACCCTCTGCCCTCTGAGAGATGACAGCGACAAACGAGCCGTGATCATGAGATTTGTCAACAGAAAACACGAAACCGCACTGCTAAAACAAGGAAGGAAACTGAAAGGAACAAACGTATTTATCAATGAGCATCTGACCAAACGAAACACGGATATCGCCAGAAAAGCACACCTCATGAAAAAACAGGGAAAAATTCAACACACATGGACATCAAACTGTAAAGTATTTATTAAACTAAACAGGACACCAGAGCAAGCCAAAGTGCTGGTCATCAGGAACATCGAGGAAATGGACAACCATGAATAATTATCAACAATCCGGACTAAGGTATGATGACTCATACACAACACACCACCATGACACAATCTGAAAGAACTCATTCATCTACAACTGGAGACAACAGGGATATAATTCAAAGGATTGCTGATCATTAAAAACTGAAACTGAGAACATTTCAATACACTGACCATATTTACTGGACTTGGAGCACGATATAGACCCGGACAATAACTTCTTCTCTAACATCAACGACAACTGCTGCTACTACACAGCTCAACAGTACAATCAGACCATTACAATGGACAGCAAATTGTCTATAATTCATTTCAATAGCAGGAGTCTGTATGCAAACTTCAATAACATCAGGGAATATTTAAGTCAATTCAAAACAACATTTAAAATAATTGCAATATCAGAAACGTGGATCAATGCAGAAAAAGGAATGGATTTTGAACTGGAGGGATATGAACTTAACTGTGTAAACAGAAAGAACAAGAGTGGAGGAGGAGTGGCGATGTATGTCAATAATAACTTGAATTACATAGTAGTAGAAAATATGACATTTATAACTTACTAGAATGTATAACAATTGAAATATGTGGAGAAAAAACAAAAATGTAATAATCAGTATATACAGAGCCCTGGGATCTAGTATTGAAGCATTCAAGGACTGGATAGGGGAAATGTTTTCAAAAACTAATCAAAAAGTTGTTTTCATCTGTGGTGACTTCAATATTGATCTGCTCAATACAAATAAGCACAAAATGACCGATGAATTTATCAACATTATGTACAGCATGAGTTTATATCCAAAAATCACCAGACCTAGTAAAATCACATCCCATTGTGCCACTTTAATCAATAACATATTTACCAATGATATTGAAAATAATACAATAAGTGGACTATTAATTAACGACATCAGTGACCACCTACCAGTGTTTACAGTTTATAACAGCAACTACCAGAGAAATCAGTCAGAGGGAAAACTAAAATACAGACGTGTGAGGAAAGAAGAAACTATGAGTACATTTAAGAATGATTTACTGGCACAAAATTGGGAAAAGGTATATAATGAAAGTGATATTGATAGTGCATATGAAACCTTTTTAAGAATATTCACATATCATTATATGATAAAAATTGTCCAATAAAACGATACTACAGAAAACAAAAATACAAAGATCGACCATGGTTCACGAAGAGATTTCAAAATGCTTAAATGTGTAAAAAGAAAAATACACTATATAGAGAATTCATAAAACAAAGGACTAAAGAGGCAGAAAAGAAATTATAAAAACAAGTTAACCAAAATTATATGGGTATGTAGGCAAGAATACTATAGTAAAATATTATATTATAACAAAAGCAATATTAAAGGAATATGTGACATATTAAATAGTATTATTAAAAATAGTGCTAAACGACAGAGTTGCCCTCAATATTTTACTGATAATAACATTAAAAAGGACAATATGGACGATGTGGTCAACAGCTTTAATAATTTTTTTGTAAATGTTGGACCAAACCTGGCAAGAAAAATTCCTGATCCATTGTTATCTGAGGATTGGAATGATAACCTTATAGTGAGAAATCCCAGTTCAATGTTCCTCAGAGAAAAAGAAATCATAGATATGGTAAATAAATGTAAATACTGATGCATCTACTGATGCAAATGAAATTGATATGAAAGTTGTAAAAAAGGTCATTGAGGGGATTTCTTAACCACTTACATACATCTGTAACTTATCATTCCAAACCGGAAAATTTCCTAACAACATAAAAATAGCTAAAGTTGTGCTGCTGTATAAAACTGTGGATAGACACCACTTCACAAATTACAGGCCAGTTTCTTTACTTCCACAATTCTCCAAAATTCTATAAAAACTATTCAATAACAGATTAGACAAATTCATAAAGAAACATAAATTACTTTCTGACAGTCAATACGGATTTAGAGCAAACAGTTCTACATCACTGGCATTAACAGAATCAATTGCGGAGATCACAAACGCCATAGATCACAAACTGCATTCAGTTGGAGTATTCATAGATCTCAAAGAAGCTTTTGATACAATTAATCATAACATATTAATCAATAAACTTGAATGGTACGGGATCAGGGGGTTAGTATTGCACTGGGTGAGAAGTTATTTAAGTAACAGAAAACAATTTGTGAAGTTGGGGGAACATTCATCTTCATGCTTGGACATTGCTTGTGGCGTCCCACAGGGGTCAGTATTAGGTCCAAAGCTATTTATAATTTACATAAATGACATATGCAAAGTTTCAAAAAGATTAAAATTAGTATTATTTGCAGATGACACTAGTATTTTTTGTTCTGGGGGGGATTTATATGAACTACTGTGGAGGATCACCACTGAAATGTGCAGACTGAAAATGTGGTTTGACAGAAACAAATTATCGTTAAACTTAAGTAAAACCAAATTCATGTTATTTAGCAACTGCAATAAGAATACACAAGTACAGTTCCAAATAGATAGGGTGGACATTGAAAGAGTATATGAAATCAAGTTTCTTGGGATAACAATTGATGATAAAATAAACTGGAAGTTTCACATACAACATGTACAAAGCAAACTGTCAAGAAGCATTTCAGTTCTGGGCAAACAAAACACATTCTGGACTACAAATCACTCCACATTCTCTATTGTTCACTGACTTTACCATATTTACAATACTGTGCAGAGGTTTGGGGCAATACTTATAAATGTACACTCTCTATCCATACTGCAGAAAAGAGCCATAAGAATAATTCATAATACCGGGTATAGAGACCACATAAATTCACGATTCTTAAAATTGAAAACATTAAAACTCATTGATCTGGTTCATTTCCAAACAGCACAAATCATGTACAAAGCAAAAAACAATCTACTTCCTGGCAACATTAAAAAAATGTTTTTAACAGAGTTGGGGGTTATAATTTGAGGGGTGAGTTCAATTTAAAACATCAGCGGGCACGTACAACATTAAAACGTTTTTGCCTTTCAGTTTGTGGAGTGAGGCTGTGGAACAGACTGGGTGTGGAGCTCAAGCAATGTCCAAGCATGATCCAGTTTAAAAAGCGGTTTTCACGAGGTACAGGGAGGAAGAAAGGCTTTAACAATGGGTGTTTTCATAAATGATAAATGATTTATGTATTTGTATGTTTAATATATTTATTTTCTATTTCTCTATTTTCTCTTTTTTTTGTAAATATGTATTACTTAGAAATGTATGTTTGTGGGAGTAAGATTATTTATTGAATAGTGGAGAATCAAATCAAATCAAATCAATTTTATTTGTATAGCGATTAGAAGGAGTAGGTTTAAATAAGCATATGTTTCATCCTACTCCTTTTCGGACATGTTCACATTGTTACTCTTTGTATTTGGGGTCCATGCAGCGAAGCTGCGGGAACCCATTGTGTTTCTACCTTTTCTTATTCTTATTATTGGGGTCCATGCAGCGAAGCTGCGGGAACCCATTGTGTTTCTACCTTTTCTTATTGGGGTCCATGCAGCGAAGCTGCGGGAACCCATTGTGTTTCTACCTTTTCTTATTGGGGTCCATGCAGCGAAGCTGCGGGAACCCATTGTGTTTCTACCTTTTCTTATTGGGGTCCATGCAGCGAAGCTGCGGGAACCCATTGTGTTTCTACCTTTTCTTATTGGGGTCCATGCAGCGAAGCTGCGGGAACCCATTGTGTTTCTACCTTTTCTTATTGGGGTCCATGCAGCGAAGCTGCGGGAACCCATTGTGTTTCTACCTTTTCTTATTGGGGTCCATGCAGCGAAGCTGCGGGAACCCATTGTGTTTCTACCTTTTCTTATTGGGGTCCATGCAGCGAAGCTGCGGGAACCCATTGTGTTTCTACCTTTTCTTATTGGGGTCCATGCAGCGAAGCTGCGGGAACCCATTGTGTTTCTACCTTTTCTTATTGGGGTCCATGCAGCGAAGCTGCGGGAACCCATTGTGTTTCTACCTTTTCTTATTGGGGTCCATGCAGCGAAGCTGCGGGAACCCATTGTGTTTCTACCTTTTCTTATTGGGGTCCATGCAGCGAAGCTGCGGGAACCCATTGTGTTTCTACCTTTTCTTATTGGGGTCCATGCAGCGAAGCTGCGGGAACCCATTGTGTTTCTACCTTTTCTTATTGGGGTCCATGCAGCGAAGCTGCGGGAACCCATTGTGTTTCTACCTTTTCTTATTGGGGTCCATGCAGCGAAGCTGCGGGAACCCATTGTGTTTCTACCTTTTCTTATTGGGGTCCATGCAGCGAAGCTGCGGGAACCCATTGTGTTTCTACCTTTTCTTATTGGGGTCCATGCAGCGAAGCTGCGGGAACCCATTGTGTTTCTACCTTTTCTTATTGGGGTCCATGCAGCGAAGCTGCGGGAACCCATTGTGTTTCTACCTTTTCTTATTGGGGTCCATGCAGCGAAGCTGCGGGAACCCATTGTGTTTCTACCTTTTCTTATTGGGGTCCATGCAGCGAAGCTGCGGGAACCCATTGTGTTTCTACCTTTTCTTATTGGGGTCCATGCAGCGAAGCTGCGGGAACCCATTGTGTTTCTACCTTTTCTTATTGGGGTCCATGCAGCGAAGCTGCGGGAACCCATTGTGTTTCTACCTTTTCTTATTGGGGTCCATGCAGCGAAGCTGCGGGAACCCATTGTGTTTCTACCTTTTCTTATTGGGGTCCATGCAGCGAAGCTGCGGGAACCCATTGTGTTTCTACCTTTTCTTATTGGGGTCCATGCAGCGAAGCTGCGGGAACCCATTGTGTTTCTACCTTTTCTTATTGGGGTCCATGCAGCGAAGCTGCGGGAACCCATTGTGTTTCTACCTTTTCTTATTGGGGTCCATGCAGCGAAGCTGCGGGAACCCATTGTGTTTCTACCTTTTCTTATTGGGGTCCATGCAGCGAAGCTGCGGGAACCCATTGTGTTTCTACGTTTTCTTCTTATTGGGGTCCATGCAGCGAAGCTGCGGGAACCCATTGTGTTTCTACGTTTTCTTCTTATTGGGGTCCATGCAGCGAAGCTGCGGGAACCCATTGTGTTTCTACGTTTTCTTATTATTATTATTATTATTATTATTTCTTCCGCCATGGGAGTCTATGGAAGCCCATAGAACCGTATGGTAAAAAGTTGTCAAATTTGGCACATTGACTAAGGACAGTCATATGTGTAATGTCACCAAGTTACATGTTGCCAGTAAACACAGTATAGCGCCACCAACGGGTCAAAGTTCAAGGTACATTTGTGCATGTAACTCATGAACCGTAAGCCCGATTTTCAAAAACAAGGTATCGTTGGAATCCTTGGATCATAGGGAGTTCAATGCACCCTATGACGTCATAATGCGCCATGATAGATTTTGCGCCATATTGGAAAATGTCAAAAGTGAAACTAAATTTTCAGCGGTCGCAAATTTTGCCGGATTCTCACGAAAATCGGCACAGAGTATATTCAGGCCAATACGCACAAAAGTTATTAGTCGGATTTCTCAATTTCGACGTTGTTTGTGTGCTACAGCCAATCGAAATCAGCGGCGAAGGCGCCAATTTCGATGTCAGCTCATATCTCAGGAACGCTTTGGCGAAACAAAACCAAATTGCATGGCATGCTTCGAGGCTGTGTCCCAAGTGCAGGAAACAAATATGGTGTCATAACGTCTCTAGGGGGCGCTATAATTAGCAAAACATTGTTTTTGCTCATATATCCTGAAGTGTTTGTATTTGAAATGAAATTGTCATATCCACAGATACAGTGGGTGGCCCCATTGATAGTTGATGCCAACTTTTCATGTTAGCCAATCGCTGTTGGCGGCAACGCCGCCAAACAGGACGTTTGCTCATATCTCGGCAACGCTTTGACTTCCGAAGACCAAATTTGGTCACGTGCATCGAGACCCACCCCAAAGTGTGCCAATAAAATTTGGTGTCATTTGTCCACTAGGAGGCGCTGTAATGAACAAAATTGCATTTTTGCTTGTTTGTCTTGATGCGTTTGGATATGGCATTAAATTTTCATGTCTACTAATACTCTGGAAGGTCACAATTCAGGTCCTATCCAAAATGTTCACATCTGTGTAAGATTGTGGCTGTCATATTGGATTATGTCAAAAGTGAAACTAAATTTTCAGCGGTCACAAATTTTGACGGATTCTCACGAAAATCGGCACAGAGTATATTCAGATGAATCCGCACAAAAGTTATTAGACGGATTTTTCAATTTCAACTTTGTTTGCATGCTACAGCCAATCGAAATCAATAGTGAAGGCGGCGATTTCGATGTGAGCTCATATCTCAGGAACACTTTGGCAAAACAAAACCAAATTGCATGGCATGCTTCAAGGCTGTGTCCTAAGTGCAGGAAACAAATATGGTGTAATTTTGTCTCTAGGGGGCGCTATAATTAGCAAAACATTGTTTTTGCTCATATCTCCTGAAGTGTTTGTATTTGAAATGAAATTGTGTGCCAAAAGAAATTGGTGTTATTTGTCCCCTAGGGGGCGCTGTAATCAACAAAATTGCATTTTTGCTTGTTCGTCTTGACGTGTTTGGATTTGACGCTAAATTTTCATGTCTGCTAATACTGTGGAAGGTCACAATTCAGGTCCTGTCAAAAATGTTCACGTCAGCGTCAGATTGTGGCTGCCATTTTGCATTTTGCCGAAAGTGAATCTAAAGATTCACCTGTTTCAATTTTTACTTTTTCCTCTTGAGGTCTTTGGATGAGAAACTAAATTTTCATGTATGCTAATAATTACTATTATTACATTACATGATTGCATGATCTGCATGGGCCCCTCATTGCTGCTGTTTACTTTGTTGTGTTACCCACACATGTTTGAAATAAACTAAACTATCTATCTATCTATCTATCTATCTATCTATCTATCTATCTATTCATTTCAGTGGGGGTCATGCATTTCCGCACGGGCAGTCCGCAACGCAGGGGTTGCCGAAAAAAAACGCACCGGCGTGCAGGAGAAGTTGGGCCAGGTCCAACTTTGGGAAAAATGTAGCCCCACGTCATGCTTCGCAAACCACTCAGATTAGTCAAACCTCCACAGACAGCCGAAATGTCTCTGAATTTCTGAAAGTTTTGCAACTTACATTGCAAAATAATGACACAGAGAAGTTTAATTTTATTTGTGTCTAATGATTAGAGAAAGAGAGAGAGAGAGAGAGAGAGAGAGAGAGAGAGAGCGCTTTGGTCGAGAGACATAGAGTAACAATAACAGTGAGCGAGTGCCGTCCTGAT
Source organism: Larimichthys crocea (assembly GCF_000972845.2). NCBI lineage: Eukaryota > Metazoa > Chordata > Actinopteri > Sciaenidae > Larimichthys > Larimichthys crocea. The sequence continues at coordinate 97,250 of NC_040026.1, forward strand.
AAAGCTGTTAATCAGAGAAATAAAAAGTTATTTCCTGTTTCACAGCGGTTACATTCAGCACGTATAGACACGCTCACGCCAACCCACCCCACCCACCGCTTTTTGGAGACTAAACATACAAACAAATTGAAAAGTTTACGATATTTAGCAATTTTATTTTTTTGGTAATTTTAATAATAGTCCATAAATGGTACATGGACTGTAGTTATATAACACCTTTCTAGTCTTCCAATGGTCAAACTACCTCACCTCACATGTGTGAGTGATGGATTAATGACTCTCTGTATGTACGTTCACCCTCCATTACACCCTTGGTAACGTAACCTTGGTAACCTTGGTATGACATCCCTAGAAATGAATCAGGGATGGATTCAGCAAAGGATCCTCACAAAGTAGAGTAAAGTAATTGTATGGGGTGTGTGTGTGTGTGTGTGTGTGTAGTGTGTATAAAAGTAGTACAGCACATTAGTGACTAAATTGTCATGTTAATGATAAAGGCTCAGTCAGTGAGGCACACTAATATACATAATTAAGGAATTTAGGAGGAGGAGTTATTGATTCCATGTCATTTGTTATCAGAATATAAGATTTTGGCCTGTTCCTTTATGATACTTTACTCTTACTACTCTACTCAGATCCAGTGTAAGATTTATGGAGTTTGATTTACAGAATATGGCAGACATAATATTCATAACTCTGTTTTCATTATTGTATAATTACCTGAAAATATTGCACTTCTTACTTACAGTCTTATTACACTGACAACTATAACTCCAAACTTCATAGCAGAAATAAACATGTTTACATGTCAACAGTTTTGGTCTTTATAGCGTGAATTTTAAATGCTATTAAGGCTTAAAGTACGCAGAATTAACAGACTTCATTCAGCCTGCCTCAGCATTACCCATGCTCCACCTCTTTGACCATTTTTGGATAAGCCCACAGCCAGTGGAGGCAGGACTGCCAAGAAGGTGACAACCAGAGTCACCACACTGTTTTTTACAGTCTGTGTGTAAAACTCAAAGATATTCAACAAACACAGCATTAAATCAAATTGTCAGCTAAATGAAAATTCTGACGTTCAAGAAACTAAGTAGTGTTTGTCAGGCCGGACTCGAAATAGGACTCAGACGTGTCAGTGAGCTTATTTATTTTGAAATAGCAAAACCCTCTCGACAGAGTGATGCTACGGCAGGCTATGAAAAACAGGCCTAAACTAAGGAAAACAAAAATCACTCCAGTGGGGGGAAAAAACTCTAAACTGCGTTATAAAAAAAACAATCAAAATCACTCACAATGAGGAAAATCAACAGGCTGCAAAACATTAACTGAAAGCGCTCCAAGGGAGGCTGAAAAACACAACAAAACTAAGCACTAAGAAACAAAGGCTAGACTAACAAATTTACAAAAAAAAAAAAAAAAAATCACTCAATCGGGGAGAAAACAAAAAACACTCGAGCAAAAACACTATGGCTATGGCAAGGCAAGGAAAAGGCTTAGGCGAACACTTCGAGGACGAAACACTTTGGCACAGGACAAAGGGAGACGCAGACAATATATACACAGGGTAATGGGAAACAGGTGGAAACAATCAGGGCAGGGAAGACAATCAGACCGGTGACACATGAGGAAGGCCAAGTGACCTGAAATGAGAGGGCAGGTAAATATCTAAATAAAACAGGAAATGACAAGACAACAAAAACCCAACTTGACCTCACAGCGGTGTGACAGTACCCCTCCCTCTAGGGCCGACTCCTGACGGCCCAGGCTGGTCTCTATAAAAGTCATCTATGAGGCTGTGGTCCATGATGTGCTGTGAAGGAACCCAATGTCGCTCCTCCGGACCGTACCCCTCCCTGTCTACCAGGCACTGCCTGCTGTGCACAGCCAGTAACTTTTTGACCTTGTAGACAGGACCCCCGTCTACTACTTCAGGAGGAGGAGGGGGCGGGAGGGCTGGGACCATGGGGCTCTCCTTGACCGGTTTGACCTGACTCACATGGAATGTGGGGTGGACACGGAGAGACCAGGGCAGACGAAGGCGAGCTGCTGCAGGCCCGATAACTTTGGTGATGGAGAACGGCCCCATGAAGCGCGGTGCCAGTTTTTTGGAGAGGGCTTTGAAGCGGAGGTTCTTGGCTGAGAGCCACATCCTCTGGCCCAGGTGGTAAGCCAGAGCGGGTCGTCTTCTCCGGTCCGCTGCCCTTTTGACCCGGTCTCCTTGGCGGATGAGGAGCTGCCGGGCGGCTGCCCAGACACGTCGGCAATGGCGGATCATGGCGTGGGCGGAGGGCACCGACACTTCAGGCTCTTGGTCCACGAAGACAGGAGGCTCGTAACCATACACACATTTGAAGGGCGAGAAACCTGTGGCTGAGGTGGGCAGGGAATTGTGAGCGTACTCGACCCAGACCAGGTGCTTGCTCCACGTCAAGGGGTTCTGGGACACCAGACATTGGAGTCTCCAGCTGCTGGTTGAGGCGTTTGGTCTGGCCGTTGGCCTCCAGGTGATAGCCTGACGTAAGGCTGACCGTGGCTCAGATGAGTCGACAAAACTCCCTCCAGAAGCATGATACGAACTGGGGCCCCTGGTCGGAAACGATGTCCCTAGGAAAACCGTGGACTCTGAAGACATTGTTAATCACGATCTCAGCCGTCTCTTTGGCTGAAGGCAGTTTGGGCAAGGCTATGAACCTTGTCATTTTAGAAAATCTGTCCACCACCGAAAGAACCATGGTGTTACCTTGGAAGACCAGGAGCCCCGTGACAAAGTCCATGGAGATGTTGGCCCATGGTCTGGTGGGGATGGGGAGCGGTTGTAGAAGTCCCATACGCAGCCCGGAAGACGACTTATTCCTGGCGCAGACCGAGCAGGCTTCGACGTACTCCCGGACCTCCCGTTCCATGGAGCGCCACCAGAACCTCAGAGAGATGGCATACATGGTCCACCGAACCCCCGGAGGACAGGAAAGCAGTGAGGTGTGAGCCCAGTGGATTACCTGTGGGCTCAGCTCAGCCGGGACAAACAATCAATTCTCAGGCTTTCACCGTTAGCCTGCTTGACCTCATTTTCTATCTGCCAAGTCACCGCTCCAACCACACAGGTCCGTGGAAGGATGGGCTCTGGTTCTTTGGCAACAGGCTCGGGGTCGTAGAGACGTGACAGGGCATTGGGCTTGATGTTCTGGGACCCCGGCCTGTAAGAAAGAGAGAACGAGAAGCGCTTAAAAAAAAAAAAAGTCGGGGGCGCTAGCGAGCAGGCAATGGAGTAGGCAGCACAAGCAACGTGCTCTGCTGAATTTCGGGTTAAAAGTTATTTTTTTGGCACCTTATACCAACAAAAACCACGACAAATCGACCTGACCTGAGTTATTACTCTCTTTCATTAATGGCCTACAATTTGCGGAAATACGAGTTCACCGCAGGGGCCTTCGTAACTGGGCCTAAAGCCTTAAGCTCAAGTGAACCGCCTCCCGGGTGTAGCACACCTCAGCCTGACGACCAAATGGATGTCGCGGACCTGAAGATCCTCACGGCGTTGAAAGCGGATATAGCTATGCTGCTCAGGTCAGAGCTTAAGGCCGCTCTAGCTGACGGGTTTCAAAATATCAAGTCCGAGCTGCAGGCAGTAAAGACAGAGCTGGCTAACAACACCGCTGCGATCCACTCCGACGTTGAGACGATGAAAGCGACAGTGTCGCACATGGAGCAGGGGCTCTCATCCTGCTCAGACGACGTGTCCTTGTTACTAGGGAAAGTGGGCAAACTTGAAACGGAGGTCGGTAATTTGGGGGAGAAATGCACTGACATGGAAGGAAGAATGAGACACTCCAACATCCGAATATTAAACGTCCTGGAGACCCCTGGCTCAAGCACACCGACTGCTGTCTCCAAACTCTTGAGAGGTGCTGAAAGTGGTGAAAGACATCCTGATCGACCGGTCTCACAGAGGTCTACAGCCCAGAAGCCAAGACGGCAAACCCCGGGTCATCGTGGCGAAAGTTCATTACTACCAAGATTGTGCCGACATCCTCCGCCGCGCCAGGGAGTCCGGACCGCTCCGGTTTAACAGAACTGACATCTCCATTTTCCCGGACTATCCCCCGAGCGTCGTGCAGGCCAGATCAGCCTTCGGTGAGGTGAGACGACTGCTCCGCGGACGAGATGGTGTTAAATACGGTCTTCTCTACCCAGCACGGCTCCAGATCACCTATAATGGAGCTGAGAAACAGTTTCAGAACCCAGGAGAACCCATGGCATATGTGAAAGCCAAAATCCTACCGGATTCTTCGAAGGACTGACCATGATTCGATAGGAGTGAGAATAGCTGACTTCTACGTTTGAATAAGGTTGGTGCTTTCCAGTCTACCACTGAAACAGATCACCTTGACTGAAACACTTTACAGAGCCATATGACTCCAGATTGTTCCAGATGAAGAAATACAGAGCACCTACAGAGTCAAAACTGCTGTTTCTCACTATTTTATTTTGTTTACAACAGATATAATAACCTGACTGGCCAGAATACTGTACCTTGTCTTTATTATCATTATTATTTCCTGTCCTACCTATGCTCAATGCTTAGACAACAGAAGAAATAATGTTTGTCTCAGGCTGTTTTCTTAGGTGCCTTATACAAAAGTATGTTCTATATACAGCAGAGTTTGTTCTTTCAGAGCACTTAAATGTGTAGATATTTTTGCGAGGGGTTTGGGAATCACCTTGTTCTGATAGGTGAAGGTCGGGGATTTGCTGTACCTAGGTTTGCAGTCAACATTTTTCTCCTTTGTTTTTTTGTTCACGTTTACTTATTTTTTAAAGGTCCATTTCAACATTTCAGAAAGTGCAGGCAGGTCAAACAGACATCAAATTTTTCTCTGTCTTGAATATGGTTACGACGGGCACAGACTTTTCAAACAGATCAGCTCACTGCGATGTGACCTGGAATGTGAAATCCTTGAACCACCCCACTAAACGAAAGAAAGTACTGACTCACTTGAATAAATTAAAGGCGGGAATCGCCTTTCTTCAGGAGACACATCTCCGAACCTTTGATCATTTCCGACTCAGGGGAGGATGGATCGGACAATCATATCATTCGAATTTTCACTCCAAATCTAGAGGTGTGGCCATCCTCATTAATAAGAATATCTAATTTGTTATGTCAAAGGTTGAAACAGACTCCGCTGGCCGTTACGTAATTGTAGTGGGCAGACTGTACAACACACCGGTTATCCTGGCCAACGTATATGCACCCCATTGGGATGACAATTCTTTTTTTATAAATTTCTTTGCTCATATCCCTAACATGGATACGCATTATCTTATCGTCGGGGGAGACATGAACTGCACGTTGTCACCTACTCTGGACCGTAGCTCGTCTAGGACTGCACCCAAATCCAGTGCAGCATCCCAACTGCAGCTCTTTCTTCATACCAATGGTGTAGTTGATGCGTGGCGTTTTCAAAATCCTACAGCTAGAAGCTACTCCTTCTTCTCTCCGGTCGATAGAACATACTCGCGCATAGATTATTTCTTTCTGGATAAAAGCCTTCTTTCGTTAACAAGAGAGTGTGAATATCAAGCCATAATTATTTCGGACCATGCCCCCTTGTCGATGACTTTAAGTCTACCAATTTCCCATGCCAACTTTCACCCTTGAAATAACTTTCTTTCTGGAACATAACCAGACCCCAGGAATGTCTCCTTTAACAGTGTGGGAATCCATGAAGGCATACCTGAGGGGACAAATAATATCATATAGCACACAGCAAAGAAAACGGCACAATACGAAACTTGAACAGTTAACAAATGACATTCTCAAATTAGATGCTACACTTGCTGTCACCCCATCCGATGATTTATTCAAACAGCGACTAACTCTCCAAACGGAGTTCAATTTGTTATCAACAAGACGCATTGAAAACCTGATAAATAAATCACAGAGTAAAGCATTCGAATATGGTGAAAAGACGGGGAAGATTCTCGCCCACCAACTCCACCAGAAAACTGTGGATAGAACTATAGCTGAGATAAATGATGAATTGGGCACTAAGCATTTAGACCATCCAGAGATTAATTCATGCTTTCATAGATTTTACTCAAAGTTGTACGATAGCGAAACCCTTGGTGACCGTGCTTTATTTGATTCGTTTTTCAGTAAAATAAATGTTCCCACAATTAATAGCAGAGTTGCGTCCGAGCTAGACAAACCATTTTCTGTAGGAGAACTTAATAAGTAAGGCAATTAGGCTCATGCAAGCTGGAAAATCCCCAGGATCAGATGGGTTCCCAAGCGAGTTTTTAAAAAAATTTGTAGATCAGCTATCTCCCACTTGCTCTCGTATTCGAGGAGTCATATGCCACGGCTCCCTCCCTCTGACTATGCGACAAGCGGCCACCCCTTATTCCTAAAAAAGATAAAAACCCTCAGATTGTGGGTTTATCGCCCATTCACTCTTAAATGTAGACAGTAAAATCCTTTCCAAAGTTCTGGCTTGCTGCTTAGAGGCGGTCTTGCCCTCAATTGTAGCAGACGATCAAACTGGTTTTATTAAAGGTCGCCACTCCTTTTTTAACATTAGACGCCTACTTAATATTCTTTATGGTCCCACTCCACCCGACATTCCAAAATATTATTATCACTTGATGCTGAGAAGGCGTTGATCGGGTGGAGGGGGACTATCTCTCTACACTCTCAAACAATTTGGCTTTGGTGAAAAATGTATCTCTTCGATTAAAGTTCTGTATTTCTCCACTAGCAAGTGTCCGAACAAATAACATCTCTTTTCTACTTCCCCTCCGCTCGTCGTGCACCCGTCAGGGCTGTCCCCTGTCACCCCACTTCTGTTTGCTGTTGCAATCGAGCCACTAGCTCTAGCCTTACGTAGTGAAATTAATAAAAGGGAATACGGAGATACGACTCAGATAACAAGGTGTCCTTGTATGCTGACGACAGGCTTTATATTTGTCCCATCCTTAACTAGTCTACCAAATACTCTGAACCTGCTTGAAGAATTTGGCAAAATATCGGGATACAATGAACCTACATAAGTGTGGAAATTATGCCAGTGAATATAGCAGCTAAGCAAATTGACTTGGTTATCCCACTTAAAGTCAGTCCCACAAAAATTCAAATACTAGGAATCAAGCTAATTTTCCCTCCCCACTATTGACCCATCTTAAGCAGGATTTGGAACGTTGGAATTTACTCCCCCGTCGCTTGGAGGCAGAAAATGTAATTAAAATGAATGTTTTGCCCAGATTTCTGTATATATTTCAGTGCGTCCCCCTATACCATCAAATATCCTTCTTTATGTCAGTGGACATGTTGGTGTCAGGATTTATTGGAATAAGAAAAACCCCCCAAAACAGAAGGGAATCTTACAGCAGCATCGTCAACATGGAGGATTATCCCTCCCAATTTCCAGTTACTACTGGGCTGCCAACATTAGGACTATGCTGTTTTGGAAAGACTCTTTGTCTGGTGACACTAACCCTGAATGGTTACAAATGGAACTCCTCTTGTCTTCATACTTCTTTACACTCACTGTTATGCTCAAAACTCCCTCTTTGGAATCCAATCTAAAACACCTCAAATCCAATGTGAAACACCTTTTAGAATCCTGACACGTTCAGACGAGGTTTTTCTCTCAAAGATTTGCCCACTTGCGCCCTATACAAGAAACCACCATTCACGCCATCACTTATAGATGGTGCTTTTCAGAATGGGCTAATAGAGGAGTCGCCACAATAGAAAACTTATTCTTGACAAACTTTTGCATCCTTTGATCAATTAAACTTAAATTTAACATTCCAAATTCTCATTTTTTTAGATTTCTGCAGCTCCATGGTTTTTATATCAAAATCTTTACTCATTTCCCATCCCACCACCCGACTCCCTCTTAAAGACATCTGAAGCTTAACAGGCTCCAAAGGGATTATTGGGAACATATACTCCCTACTAAATAATGTAATTTGACCTTTGCATCATTAAAGACGCTCAATGGGAGGCGATTTGGGGTTGAACTTCCTGAGAATATCTGGGAAAGGGCTTTAGATAAATACATTCTTCTTCAATCTGCTACGACATAGGTTATCCAGTTCAAGTTAGCATCGTCTGCATTGGTCAAAGTAAGACTAGCAAAGTTCACTCCTAGTATTGATCCCATTTGTGATCGATGCAGGCAAACACCAGCCACCCTCTCACAATGTTTTGGTTTTGTTTAAAGCTAGAAATTTCTGGCAGTCAATATTTAAAACCTTTTCAGATGTTTCCGAGTACCTATAGAACCTTCTGCATTACTGCCATATTTGGAGTAACTCCACGCACTCACTTTGACGCCAGGCGAAGAGTGTGATGGCTTTGCATCTCTTGTAGCTAGATTGATATTGTTTAAGTGGAAGGAGAAACTCCCCCAACCTAAAAATGTGGATCAATGACCTTCTACACCACTGGATAGAGAAGATTCGTTACTCTACAAGAGGATGTATAAAAATTTATCTACATGGAAACCTTTTTAAGTTATATAGAGAAAGTGATATCTTAATATGGTGTTTAATATGACTGGTCCTGTATTGTGTATAATCTGCAACCCATAAGGACGCTTCTGATTACATATTGAATTTTAACTTCAATTCATTTATTATTTATTTTATACTTTTATTATTTTTTTAATTTTTATCTTATTTTTTTTTCCACATATATATTATATAAAAAAATTTTCCAATATACATTTTTGTAATGTACTTTTGAATTAACAAGTGTCTGCTATAAGTTCAATCAGTATTGAATGTCAACAGGACCTGAAGGCAGAAATCCTCACACGTTGGAAGCGGATATAGCTATGCTGATTGGCTCAGCTCAAGGCCGCTGTAGCTGACGATTTTCAAAATATCACTGCTGGCGATCCGCTCCGACGTGGAGACGATGAAAGCAACAGTGTGGCACATGGAGCAGGGGCTCTCATCCTGTTCAGACGACGTGTCCCTCGTTACTAACAAAAGTGGGCAAACTTGAGATGGAGGTCGGTAATTTGCGGGAGAAATGCACCGACATGGAAGGAAGAATGAGACGCTCCAACATCTGAATATTAAACGTCCCAGAGACCCCTGGCCAAGCACACCGACTGCTGTCTCCAAATTCTTAAGAGAGGTGCTGAAAGTGGAGAAAGACGTCCTGATCGACCGGTCTCACACAGAGGCCTACAGCCCAGAAGCCAAGACGGCAAACCCTGGGTCACGAAAAGTTCACTACTACCAAGATTGTGCTGACATCCTCCGCTGCGCCAGGGAGTCCGGACAGCTCCGGTTCACGGAAACTGACATCTCCATTTTCCCGGACTATCCCCCGAGTGTCGTGCAGGCCAGATCAGCCTTCGGTGAGGTGAGACGACTGCTCCGCGGACAGAGATGGGGTTAAATACGTTTCCGTTTTCCGTTGCTGCCCCAGGCTCTGGAATAAGCCCCCGTCGATGCGGCTCGTTCTGACCTGGGCCTTTTAAATCCAAGCTAAAAAACCCACCTATTAGGATGGCTTTTAACACCCAGTAGTATGATGACACTTTTATAATTTCTTATTCGATTTTGTTGTATTTTATTGTTTTTACTATTTTTATTTTGTTTGTTTTTTACCTATTGTTCTCGTATTTATTATCTACTGTAAAGCACTTTGGTACACACCGAAGGACTGTTGAAGGGCTGTATGAAAAGTAAATTTACATTACATTTACAAATACTGCCTTCTTACCCAGCACGGCTCCGGATCACCTATAATGGAGCTGAAAAAACGGTTTCAGAACCCAGGAGAAGCCTGGCCTATGTGAAAGCCAAAATCCTACCGGACTTTTTGAAGGACTGACCGTGATTTGATAGGAGTGAGAATAGCTGATTTCTACGTTTGAATAAGGTTGGTGCTTTCCAGTCTATCACTGAAACAGACCACCTTGACTTAAACACTTTACAGAGCCATATGGCTCCAGATGTTCCAGATGAAGAAACACAGAGCACACGGAGTCAAAACTGTTTTCTCACATTTTATTTTGTTTACAACAGATATGATAATCTGACTGGTCAGAATACTGTAACTGCCTTTATTATCATTATATTTTCCTGTTCTACCTATGCTCATATCATGCTTAGACAACAGAAGAAATAATGTTTGTCTCAGGCTGTTTTCTTAGGTGCCTTATACAAAAGTATGTTCTATATACAGCAGAGTTTGTTCTTTCAGAGCTAGTGTATCTTCACACAAGCACTTAAATGCTTAGATATTTTTGCGAGGGGTTTGGGAATCACCTTGTTCTGATAGGTGAGGTTGGGGGATTTGCTGTAGTTTGCAGTCAACATTTTTCCCTTTGTTTTTTGTTCACGTTTACTTATTTTTAAAGGTCCTTTTCAACATTTCAGAAAGTATAAGTGCAGGCAGGTCAAACAGACATCTAATTTTTTCTCGTCTTGAATATGGTTAGGCGGGCACACGATTGTTCAAACAGATCAGCTCATTGCGATTTGACCTTGTAGCTGGAATGTGAAATCCTTGAACCACCCCACCAAACGAAGGAAAGACGGACTCACTTGAGTAAATTAAAGGCGGGAATCACCTTTTCAGGAGACACATCCCGAACCTTTGATCATTTCCGACTCAGGGGAGGATGGATCGGACAACATATCATTCGAATTTTCACTCCAAATCTAGAGGTGTGGCCATCCTCATTAATAAGAACATCCCATTTGTTATGTCAAAGGTTGAAACAGACTCCGCTGGCCGTTACGTAATTGTAGTGGGCAGACTGTACAACACACCGGTTATCCTGGTCAATGTATACACACCGCATTGGGATGACAATTCTTTTTTTATAAATTTCTTTGCTCATATCTCTAGCATTAGCTTATCCTCGGGGGAGACATGAACTGCACGTTATCACCTACTCTGGACCGTAGCTCGTCTAGGACTGCGTCCAAATCCAGTGCAGCATCCCAACTGCAGCTCTTTCTTTATACGAATGGTGTGGTTGATGTGCGCTTCAAAATCCTACAGCTAGAAGCTTCCTTTCTTCTCTCCGGTCCATAGAACATACTCGCGCATAGATTATTTTCTTCTGGATAAAAGTCTTTTTTCACTAACAAGAAAGTGTGAATATCAAGCCATAATTATTTCAGACCATGCCCTCTTGTCAATGACTTTAGGTTTACCAATTTCCCATGCCAACTATCACCCTTGGTGTCTTAATACTTTACTACTTTCAGATAAAGACTTTATTAAATGTATCTCTGAAATAATTTTCTTCCTGGAACATAACCAGACCCCAGGAATTCGCCCTTTAACAGTGTGGGAATCCATGAAGGCATACCTGAGGGGACAAATAATATATATAGCACACACAAGCAAAGAAAACGTCACAATACGAAACTTGAACGTTAACAAATGACATTCTCAATTAGATGCACACTTTCTGTCCATCCACCGATGATTTATCAAACAGCGACTAACTCTCCAAACAGAGTTCAATTTGTTATCAACAAGACGCACTGAAAACCTAATAAATAAATCACAGAGTAAAACATTCGAATATGGTGAAAAGACAGGGAAGATTCTTGCCCATCAACTCCATCAGAAAACTGTGGATAGAACTATAGCTGAGATAAATGATGAATTGGGCACTTAGCATTTAGACCATTCGGAGATTAATTTGTGCTTTTATAGATTTTACTCAAAGTTGTATGATAGCGAATCCCTTGGCGACCGTGCTTTATTTGATTAGTTGTCAGTAAAATAAATGTTCCCACAATTAATAGCAGAGTTGCGTCCGAGCTAGAAAAACAATTTTCTGTAGGAGAACTTACTAATGCAATTAGGCTCATGCAAGCTGGAAAATCCCCAGGACCAGATGGGTTCCCAAGTGAGTTTTTTCAAAAATTTGTAGATTATCTATCTCCCTCCCTCTGACTATGCGACAAGCGGCCATCTCCCTTATTCCTAAAAAGATAAAACCCTCTAGATGCGGTTCTTATCGTCCCATTTCACTCTTAAATGTAGACAGTAAAATCCTTTCCAAAGTTCTGGCTTGCCACTTAGAGGTGGTCTTAAGCCCTCATTGGGGCGTCAAACTGGGGGTTTTAGGGGGGGTAAAAAGAGAGGGAAGAAAAAAAAGGGGGGGGGGGGGAAAAAGGATACAGTAATGGAAAATAGAGGAACGGTCCTGATAAAAAGGGCCAAAAGACAATCAAAATTAGTAGCCGTACAAATAAACAAGAAGTGGCCAGAAATGTTGGGGATATACGACAGAGTCGCCGAGGTAATTAAGGGGGGAGTGGGACAACAAACGATATTAAGTAGAGTGTAGGCGTCTAAGCATCTTTAAAATAAGTGTAGTAGCATTACGACGCGCCGACGCAATAAAACCAGTACGATTGCGACGGTGCGGGGTCGACAACATCGGCCCTGACGGTGGGCCCAGCAACATCGGAATGGAGTGCGCACTATAGACAATGCATAGCGAGAAGGGCGGAATAAGTGCGCAGCGTGGTGAGAGGGGAGACTAGATCTCTTCTAGCCACTATACAAGCGCAAGTGAAATGTGGCATCTGGATGAAAAGAACGCGCTAATCTCATGAGGGTGTGTAGTAAATCGTTTACTATAAAGTAAGGTAAGATGGGCCGATAAGTCTCTCTTTCTTTACTTCCCGCTCCGTCGTGGCACCCGTCAGGGCTGTCCCCCTGTCACCTCTTCTGTTCGCTATTGCTATCGAGGCACTAGCTTTGCCTTACATAGGTGAAATGAATATAAAGGGAATACAGGAGATACGACCAGATAACAAGGTGTCCTGTATGCTGATGACATTCTTTTATTGGTCCCTCCTTTAACGTAGCCTACCAAATACCGGAACCTGCTTGAAGAATTTGGCAAAATATTGGGATTACAAAATTAACCTACCAATAAAGTG